>NW_027473762.1:0-104282 GCF_050947335.1 Megachile rotundata
AGAGTAATAAGCATAGTAATTGTCGTTCTATCGGTCATATAACCATAATATGGCCAATAATATGAGTTAGTTTGATAACAGTGAGTGTAATAAGTATAGTAATTGTCGTTATATCGATCATATAAGCATAATATGGCTAATAATATGATTTAGATTGATAATGATAAGAGTAATGAGTATAGTAATTGTCGTCCTATCGATCATATACGCATAATATGGCTAATAATATGAGTTAGATTGATAATAATAAGAGTAATAAGTATAGTAATTGTCGTTCTATCGGTCATATAACCATAATATGGCTCGTAATATGAGTTGGATTGATAACAGTGAGTGTAATAAGTATAGTAATTGTCGTTATATCGATCATATAAGCATAATATGCCTAATAATATGAGTTAGATTGATAATAATAAGAGTAATGAGTATAGTAATTGTCGTCCTATCGATCATATAAGCATAATATGGCTAATAATATGAGTTAGATTGATAATAATAAGAGTAATGAGTATAGTAATTGTCGTCCTATCGATCATATAAGCATAATATGGCTGATAATATGAGTTAGTTTGATAATAATAAGAGTAATGAGTATAGTAATTGTCGTCCTATCGATCATATAAGCATAATATGGCTAATAATATGAGTTAGATTGATAATAATGAGTGTAATAAGTATAGTAATTGTCGTTATATCGATCATATAAGGATAATATGGCTAATAATATGATTTAGATTGATAATGATAAGAGTAATGAGTATAGTAATTGTCGTCCTATCGATCATATAAGCATAATATGGCTAATAATATGAGTTAGATTGATAATAATAAGAGTAATGAGTGTAGTAATTGTCGTCCTATTGATCATATAAGCATAATATGGCTAATAATATGAGTTAGATTGATAATAATAAGAGTAATGAGTATAGTAATTGTCGTCCTATTGATCATATAAGCATAATATGGCTAATAATATGAGTTAGATTGATAATAATAAGAGTAATGAGTATAGTAATTGTCGTCCTATCGATCATATAAGCATAATATGGCTAATAATATGAGTTAGATTGATAATAATAAGAGTAATGAGTATAGTAATTGTCGTCCTATCGATCATATAAGCATAATATGGCTAATAATATGAGTTAGATTGATAACAGTGAGTGTAATAAGTATAGTAATTGTCGTTATATCGATCGTATAAGCATAATATGGCTAATAATATGATTTAGATTGATAATGATAAGAGTAATGAGTATAGTAATTGTCGTTATATCGATCATATAAGCATAATATGGCTAATAATATGAGCTAGATTGATAATAATAAGAGTAATGAGTATAGTAACTGTCGTCCTATCGATCATATAAGCATAATATGGCTAATAATATGAGTTAGATTGATAATAATAAGAGTAATAAGTATAGTAATTGTCGTTCTATCGGTCATATAACCATAATATGGCTCGTAATATGAGTTGGATTGATAACAGTGAGTGTAATAAGTATAGTAATTGTCGTTATATCGATCATATAAGCATAATATGCCTAATAATATGAGTTAGATTGATAATAATAAGAGTAATGAGTATAGTAATTGTCGTCCTATCGATCATATAAGCATAATATGGCTAATAATATGAGTTAGATTGATAATAATCAATTATAAGAGTAATGAGTATAGTAATTGTCGTCCTATCGATCATATAAGCATAATATGGCTAATAATATGAGTTAGTTTGATAATAATAAGAGTAATGAGTATAGTAATTGTCGTCCTATCGATCATATAAGCATAATATGGCTAATAATATGAGTTAGATTGATAATAATGAGTGTAATAAGTATAGTAATTGTCGTTATATCGATCATATAAGCATAATATGGCTAATAATATGATTTAGATTGATAATGATAAGAGTAATGACTATAGTAATTGTCGTCCTATCGATCATATAAGCATAATATGGCTAATAATATGAGTTAGATTGATAATAATAAGAGTAATGAGTGTAGTAATTGTCGTCCTATTGATCATATAAGCATAATATGGCTAATAATATGAGTTAGATTGATAATAATACGAGTATTGAGTATAGTAATTGTCGTCCTATCGATCATATAAGCATAATATGGCTAATAATATGAGTTAGATTGATAATAATAAGAGTAATGAGTATAGTAATTGTCGTCCTATCGATCATATAAGCATAATATGGCTAATAATATGAGTTAGATTGATAACAGTGAGTGTAATAAGTATAGTAATTGTCGTTATATCGATCATATAAGCATAATATGGCTAATAATATGAGCTAGATTGATAATAATAAGAGTAATGAGTATAGTAACTGTCGTCCTATCGATCATATAAGCATAATATGGCTAATAATATGAGTTAGATTGATAATAATAAGAGTAATAAGTATAGTAATTGTCGTCCTATCGGTCATATAACCATAATATGGCTAATAATATGAGTTAGACTGATAATAATAAGAGTAATGAGTATATTTATTGTCGTCCTATCGATCATGTAAGCATAATATGGCTAATAATATGAGTTAGATTGATAATAATAAGAGTAATAAGTATAGTAATTGTCGTTCTATCGGTCATATAACCATAATATGGCTAATAATATGAGTTAGATTGATAATAATACGAGTATTGAGTATAGTAATTGTCGTCCTATCGATCATATAAGCATAATATGGCTAATAATATGAGTTAGATTGATAATAATAAGAGTAATGAGTATAGTAATTGTCGTCCTATCGATCATATAAGCATAATATGGCTAATAATATGAGTTAGATTGATAACAGTGAGTGTAATAAGTATAGTAATTGTCGTTATATCGATCATATAAGCATAATATGGCTAATAATATGAGCTAGATTGATAATAATAAGAGTAATGAGTATAGTAACTGTCGTCCTATCGATCATATAAGCATAATATGGCTAATAATATGAGTTAGATTGATAATAATAAGAGTAATAAGTATAGTAATTGTCGTTCTATCGGTCATATAACCATAATATGGCTCGTAATATGAGTTCGATTGATAACAGTGAGTGTAATAAGTATAGTAATTGTCGTTATATCGATCATATAAGCATAATATGCCTAATAATATGAGTTAGATTGATAATAATAAGAGTAATGAGTATAGTAATTGTCGTCCTATCGATCATATAAGCATAATATGGCTAATAATATGAGTTAGATTGATAATAATAAGAGTAATGAGTATAGTAATTGTCGTCCTATCGATCATATAAGCATAATATGGCTAATAATATGAGTTAGTTTGATAATAATAAGAGTAATGAGTATAGTAATTGTCGTCCTATCGATCATATAAGCATAATATGGCTAATAATATGAGTTAGATTGATAATAATGAGTGTAATAAGTATAGTAATTGTCGTTATATCGATCATATAAGCATAATATGGCTAATAATATGATTTAGATTGATAATGATAAGAGTAATGAGTATAGTAATTGTCGTCCTATCGATCATATAAGCATAATATGGCTAATAATATGAGTTAGATTGATAATAATAAGAGTAATGAGTGTAGTAATTGTCGTCCTATTGATCATATAAGCATAATATGGCTAATAATATGAGTTAGATTGATAATAATAAGAGTAATGAGTATAGTAATTGTCGTCCTATCGATCATATAAGCATAATATGGCTAATAATATGAGTTAGATTGATAATAATAAGAGTAATGAGTATAGTAATTGTCGTCCTATCGATCATATAAGCATAATATGGCTAATAATATGAGTTAGACTGATAATAATAAGAGTAATGAGTATAGTTATTGTCGTCCTATCAATCATGTAAGCATAATATGGCTAATAATATGAGTTAGATTGATAATAATAAGAGTAATAAGTATAGTAATTGTCGTTCTATCGGTCATATAACCATAATATGGCTAATAATATGAGTTAGATTGATAATAATACGAGTATTGAGTATAGTAATTGTCGTCCTATCGATCATATAAGCATAATATGGCTAATAATATGAGTTAGATTGATAATAATAAGAGTAATGAGTATAGTAATTGTCGTCCTATCGATCATATAAGCATAATATGGCTAATAATATGAGTTAGATTGATAACAGTGAGTGTAATAAGTATAGTAATTGTCGTTATATCGATCATATAAGCATAATATGGCTAATAATATGAGCTAGATTGATAATAATAAGAGTAATGAGTATAGTAACTGTCGTCCTATCGATCATATAAGCATAATATGGCTAATAATATGAGTTAGATTGATAATAATAAGAGTAATAAGTATAGTAATTGTCGTCCTATCGGTCATATAACCATAATATGGCTAATAATATGAGTTAGATTGATAATAGTGAGTGTAATAAGTATAGTGTTTGTCGTTCTATCGGTCATATAACCATAATATGGCTAATAATATGAGTTAGTTTGATAACAGTGAGTGTAATAAGTATAGTAATTGTCGTTATATCGATCATATAAGCATAATATGGCTAATAATATGAGTTAGATTGATAATAATAAGAGTAATGAGTATAGTAATTGTCGTCCTATCGATCATATAAGCATAATATGGCTAATAATATGAATTAGGTTGATAATAATGAGAGTAATAAGTATAGTAATTGTCGTTCTATCGATCATATAAGCATAATATGGCTAATAATATGAGTTAGATTGATAATAATAAGAGTAATGAGCATAGTAATTGTCGTGCTATCGGTCATATAACCATAATATGGCTAATAATATGAGTTAGATTGATAATAATGAGAGCAAAAAGTATAGTAATTGTCGTTATATCGATCATATAAGCATAATATGGCTAATAATATGAGTTAGATTGATAATAATAAGAGTAATGAGTATAGTAATTGTCGTCCTATCGATCATATAAGCATAATATGGCTAATAATATGAGTTAGATTGATAATAATAAGAGTAATAAGTATAGTAATTGTCGTTCTATCGGTCATATAACCATAATATGGCTAATAATATGAGTTAGTTTGATAACAGTGAGTGTAATAAGTATAGTAATTGTCGTTCTATCGGTCATATAACCATAATATGGCCAATAATATGAGTTAGTTTGATAACAGTGAGTGTAATAAGTATAGTAATTGTCGTTATATCGATCATATAAGCATAATATGGCTAATAATATGATTTAGATTGATAATGATAAGAGTAATGAGTATAGTAATTGTCGTCCGATCGATCATATACGCATAATATGGCTAATAATATGAGTTAGATTGATAATAATAAGAGTAATGAGTATAGTAATTGTCGTCCTATCGGTCATATAACCATAATATGGCTAATAATATGAGTTAGATTGATAATAGTGAGTGTAATAAGTATAGTAATTGTCGTTCTATCGGTCATATAACCATAATATGGCTAATAATATGAGTTAGATTGATAATAATAAGAGTAATGAGTATAGTAATTGTCGTCCTATCGATCATATAAGCATAATATGGCTAATAATATGAGTTAGGTTGATAATAATGAGAGTAATAAGTATAGTAATTGTCGTTCTATCGATCATATAAGCATAATATGGCTAATAATATGAGTTAGATTGATAATAATAAGAGTAATAAGCATAGTAATTGTCGTTCTATCGGTCATATAACCATAATATGGCCAATAATATGAGTTAGTTTGATAACAGTGAGTGTAATAAGTATAGTAATTGTCGTTATATCGATCATATAAGCATAATATGGCTAATAATATGATTTAGATTGATAATGATAAGAGTAATGAGTATAGTAATTGTCGTCCTATCGATCATATACGCATAATATGGCTAATAATATGAGTTAGATTGATAATAATAAGAGTAATGAGTATAGTAATTGTCGTCCTATCGGTCATATAACCATAATATGGCTAATAATATGAGTTAGATTGATAACAGTGAGTGTAATAAGTATAGTAATTGTCGTTCTATCGGTCATATAACCATAATATGGCTAATAATATGAGTTAGTTTGATAACAGTGAGTGTAATAAGTATAGTAATTGTCGTTATATCGATCATATAAGCATAATATGGCTAATAATATGAGTTAGATTGATAATAATAAGAGTAATGAGTATAGTAATTGTCGTCCTATCGATCATATAAGCATAATATGGCTAATAATATGAGTTAGATTGATAATAATGAGAGTAATAAGTATAGTAATTGTCGTTCTATCGATCATATAAGCATAATATGGCTAATAATATGAGTTAGATTGATAATAATAAGAGTAATAAGCATAGTAATTGTCGTGCTATCGGTCATATAACCATAATATGGCTAATAATGTGTGTTAGATTGATAATAATGAGTGTAATAAGTATAGTAATTGTCGTTATATCGATCATATAAGCATAATATGGCTAATAATATGATTTAGATTGATAATGATAAGAGTAATGAGTATAGTAATTGTCGTCCTATCGATCATATAAGCATAATATGGCTAATAATATGAGTTAGATTGATAATAATAAGAGTAATAAGTATAGTAATTGTCGTTCTATCGGTCATATAACCATAATATGGCTAATAATATGAGTTAGATTGATAATAGTGAGTGTAATAAGTATAGTAATTGTCGTTCTATCGGTCATATAACCATAATATGGCCAATAATATGAGTTAGTTTGATAACAGTGAGTGTAATAAGTATAGTAATTGTCGTTATATCGATCATATAAGCATAATATGGCTAATAATATGATTTAGATTGATAATGATAAGAGTAATGAGTATAGTAATTGTCGTCCTATCGATCATGCAAGCATAATATGGCTAATAATATGAGTTAGATTGATAATAATACGAGTATTGAGTATAGTAATTGTCGTCATATCGATCATATAAGCATAATATGGCTAATAATATGAGTTAGATTGATAATAATAAAAGTAATGAGTATAGTAATTGTCGTCCTATCGATCATATACGCATAATATGGCTAATAATATGAGTTAGATTGATAATAATAAGAGTAATGAGTATAGTAATTGTCGTCCTATCGGTCATATAACCATAATATGGCTAATAATATGAGTTAGATTGATAACAGTGAGTGTAATAAGTATAGTAATTGTCGTTCTATCGGTCATATAACCATAATATGGCTAATAATATGAGTTAGTTTGATAACAGTGAGTGTAATAAGTATAGTAATTGTCGTTATATCGATCATATAAGCATAATATGGCTAATAATATGAGTTAGATTGATAATAATAAGAGTAATGAGTATAGTAATTGTCGTCCTATCGATCATATAAGCATAATATGGCTAATAATATGAGTTAGATTGATAATAATGAGAGTAATAAGTATAGTAATTGTCGTTCTATCGATCATATAAGCATAATATGGCTAATAATATGAGTTAGATTGATAATAATAAGAGTAATAGGCATAGTAATTGTCGTGCTATCGGTCATATAACCATAATATGGCTAATAATATGAGTTAGATTGATAATAATGAGTGTAATAAGTATAGTAATTGTCGTTATATCGATCATATAAGCATAATATGGCTAATAATATGATTTAGATTGATAATGATAAGAGTAATGAGTATAGTAATTGTCGTCCTATCGATCATATAAGCATAATATGGCTAATAATATGAGTTAGATTGATAATAATAAGAGTAATGAGTGTAGTAATTGTCGTCCAATTGATCATATAAGCATAATATGGCTAATAATATGAGTTAGATTGATAATAATAAGAGTAATGAGTATAGTAATTGTCGTCCTATCGATCATATAAGCATAATATGGCTAATAATATGAGTTAGATTGATAATAATAAGAGTAATGAGTATAGTAATTGTCGTCCTATCGATCATATAAGCATAATATGGCTAATAATATGAGTTAGACTGATAATAATAAGAGTAATGAGTATAGTTATTGTCGTGCTATCGATCATGTAAGCATAATATGGCTAATAATATGAGTTAGATTGATAATAATAAGAGTAATAAGTATAGTAATTGTCGTTCTATCGGTCATATAACCATAATATGGCTAATAATATGAGTTAGATTGATAATAATACGAGTATTGAGTATAGTAATTGTCGTCCTATCGATCATATAAGCATAATATGGCTAATAATATGAGTTAGATTGATAATAATAAGAGTAATGAGTATAGTAATTGTCGTCCTATCGATCATATAAGCATAATATGGCTAATAATATGAGTTAGATTGATAACAGTGAGTGTAATAAGTATAGTAATTGTCGTTATATCGATCATATAAGCATAATATGGCTAATAATATGAGCTAGATTGATAATAATAAGAGTAATGAGTATAGTAACTGTCGTCCTATCGATCATATAAGCATAATATAGCTAATAATATGAGTTAGATTGATAATAATAAGAGTAATAAGTATAGTAATTGTCGTTCTATCGGTCATATAACCATAATATGGCTCGTAATATGAGTTGGATTGATAATAGTGAGTGTAATAAGTATAGTGTTTGTCGTTCTATCGGTCATATAACCATAATATGGCTAATAATATGAGTTAGTTTGATAACAGTGAGTGTAATAAGTATAGTAATTGTCGTTATATCGATCATATAAGCATAATATGGCTAATAATATGAGTTAGATTGATAATAATAAGAGTAATGAGTATAGTAATTGTCGTCCTATCGATCATATAAGCATAATATGGCTAATAATATGAATTAGGTTGATAATAATGAGAGTAATAAGTATAGTAATTGTCGTTCTATCGATCATATAAGCATAATATGGCTAATAATATGAGTTAGATTGATAATAATAAGAGTAATGAGCATAGTAATTGTCGTGCTATCGGTCATATAACCATAATATGGCTAATAATATGAGTTAGATTGATAATAATGAGAGCAATAAGTATAGTAATTGTCGTTATATCGATCATATAAGCATAATATGGCTAATAATATGAGTTAGATTGATAATAATAAGAGTAATGAGTATAGTAATTGTCGTCCTATCGATCATATAAGCATAATATGGCTAATAATATGAGTTAGGTTGATAATAATGAGAGTAATAAGTATAGTAATTGTCGTTCTATCGATCATATAAGCATAATATGGCTAATAATATGAGTTAGATTGATAATAATAAGAGTAATAAGCATAGTAATTGTCGTTCTATCGGTCATATAACCATAATATGGCCAATAATATGAGTTAGTTTGATAACAGTGAGTGTAATAAGTATAGTAATTGTCGTTATATCGATCATATAAGCATAATATGGCTAATAATATGATTTAGATTGATAATGATAAGAGTAATGAGTATAGTAATTGTCGTCCTATCGATCATATACGCATAATATGGCTAATAATATGAGTTAGATTGATAATAATAAGAGTAATGAGTATAGTAATTGTCGTCCTATCGGTCATATAACCATAATATGGCTAATAATATGAGTTAGATTGATAACAGTGAGTGTAATAAGTATAGTAATTGTCGTTCTATCGGTCATATAACCATAATATGGCTAATAATATGAGTTAGTTTGATAACAGTGAGTGTAATAAGTATAGTAATTGTCGTTCTATCGGTCATATAACCATAATATGGCCAATAATATGAGTTAGTTTGATAACAGTGAGTGTAATAAGTATAGTAATTGTCGTTATATCGATCATATAAGCATAATATGGCTAATAATATGATTTAGATTGATAATGATAAGAGTAATGAGTATAGTAATTGTCGTCCGATCGATCATATACGCATAATATGGCTAATAATATGAGTTAGATTGATAATAATAAGAGTAATGAGTATAGTAATTGTCGTTCTATCGATCATATAAGCATAATATGGCTAATAATATGAGTTAGATTGATAATAATGAGAGTAATAAGTATAGTAATTGTCGTTCTATCGATCATATAAGCATAATATGCCTAATAATATGAGTTAGATTGATAATAATAAGAGTAATAAGCATAGTAATTGTCGTGCTATCGGTCATATAACCATAATATGGCTAATAATATGAGTTAGATTGATAATAATGAGTGTAATAAGTATAGTAATTGTCGTCCTATCGATCATATAAGCATAATATGGCTAATAATATGAGTTAGATTGATAATAATAAGAGTAATGAGTATAGTAATTGTCGTCCTATCGATCATATAAGCATAATATGGCTAATAATATGAGTTAGACTGATAATAATAAGAGTAATGGGTATAGTTATTGTCGTGCTATCGATCATGTAAGCATAATATGGCTAATAATATGAGTTAGATTGATAATAATAAGAGTAATAAGTATAGTAATTGTCGTTCTATCGGTCATATAACCATAATATGGCTAATAATATGAGTTAGATTGATAATAATACGAGTATTGAGTATAGTAATTGTCGTCCTATCGATCATATAAGCATAATATGGCTAATAATATGAGTTAGATTGATAATAATAAGAGTAATGAGTATAGTAATTGTCGTCCTATCGATCATATAAGCATAATATGGCTAATAATATGAGTTAGATTGATAACAGTGAGTGTAATAAGTATAGTAATTGTCGTTATATCGATCATATAAGCATAATATGGCTAATAATATGAGCTAGATTGATAATAATAAGAGTAATGAGTATAGTAACTGTCGTCCTATCGATCATATAAGCATAATATGGCTAATAATATGAGTTAGATTGATAATAATAAGAGTAATAAGTATAGTAATTGTCGTTCTATCGGTCATATAACCATAATATGGCTCGTAATATGAGTTGGATTGATAACAGTGAGTGTAATAAGTATAGTAATTGTCGTTATATCGATCATATAAGCATAATATGCCTAATAATATGAGTTAGATTGATAATAATAGGAGTAATGAGTATAGTAATTGTCGTCCTATCGATCATATAAGCATAATATGGCTAATAATATGAGTTAGATTGATAATAATAAGAGTAATGAGTATAGTAATTGTCGTCCTATCGATCATATAAGCATAATATGGCTGATAATATGAGTTAGTTTGATAATAATAAGAGTAATGAGTATAGTAATTGTCGTCCTATCGATCATATAAGCATAATATGGCTAATAATATGAGTTAGATTGATAATAATGAGTGTAATAAGTATAGTAATTGTCGTTATATCGATCATATAAGCATAATATGGCTAATAATATGATTTAGATTGATAATGATAAGAGTAATGAGTATAGTAATTGTCGTCCTATCGATCATATAAGCATAATATGGCTAATAATATGAGTTAGATTGATAATAATAAGAGTAATGAGTGTAGTAATTGTCGTCCTATTGATCATATAAGCATAATATGGCTAATAATATGAGTTAGATTGATAATAATAAGAGTAATGAGTATAGTAATTGTCGTCCTATCGATCATATAAGCATAATATGGCTAATAATATGAGTTAGATTGATAATAATAAGAGTAATGAGTATAGTAATTGTCGTCCTATCGATCATATAAGCATAATATGGCTAATAATATGAGTTAGATTGATAACAGTGAGTGTAATAAGTATAGTAATTGTCGTTATATCGATCATATAAGCATAATATGGCTAATAATATGATTTAGATTGATAATGATAAGAGTAATGAGTATAGTAATTGTCGTCCTATCGGTCATATAACCATAATATGGCTAATAATATGAGTTAGATTGATAATAGTGAGTGTAATAAGTATAGTGTTTGTCGTTCTATCGGTCATATAACCATAATATGGCTAATAATATGAGTTAGTTTGATAACAGTGAGTGTAATAAGTATAGTAATTGTCGTTATATCGATCATATAAGCATAATATGGCTAATAATATGAGTTAGATTGATAATAATAAGAGTAATGAGTATAGTAATTGTCGTCCTATCGATCATATAAGCATAATATGGCTAATAATATGAATTAGGTTGATAATAATGAGAGTAATAAGTATAGTAATTGTCGTTCTATCGATCATATAAGCATAATATGGCTAATAATATGAGTTAGATTGATAATAATAAGAGTAATGAGCATAGTAATTGTCGTGCTATCGGTCATATAACCATAATATGGCTAATAATATGAGTTAGATTGATAATAATGAGAGCAATAAGTATAGTAATTGTCGTTATATCGATCATATAAGCATAATATGGCTAATAATATGAGTTAGATTGATAATAATAAGAGTAATGAGTATAGTAATTGTCGTCCTATCGATCATATAAGCATAATATGGCTAATAATATGAGTTAGATTGATAACAGTGAGTGTAATAAGTATAGTAATTGTCGTTATGTCGATCATATAAGCATAATATGGCTAATAATATGATTTAGATTGATAATGATAAGAGTAATGAGTATAGTAATTGTCGTCCTATCGGTCATATAACCATAATATGGCTAATAATATGAGTTAGATTGATAATAGTGAGTGTAATAAGTATAGTGTTTGTCGTTCTATCGATCATATAAGCATAATATGGCTAATAATATGAGTTAGATTGATAATAATAAGAGTAATAAGTATAGTAATTGTCGTCCTATCGGTCATATAACCATAATATGGCTAATAATATGAGTTAGATTGATAATAGTGAGTGTAATAAGTATAGTGTTTGTCGTTCTATCGGTCATATAACCATAATATGGCTAATAATATGAGTTAGTTTGATAACAGTGAGTGTAATAAGTATAGTAATTGTCGTTATATCGATCATATAAGCATAATATGGCTAATAATATGAGTTAGATTGATAATAATAAGAGTAATGAGTATAGTAATTGTCGTCCTATCGATCATATAAGCATAATATGGCTAATAATATGAATTAGGTTGATAATAATGAGAGTAATAAGTATAGTAATTGTCGTTCTATCGATCATATAAGCATAATATGGCTAATAATATGAGTTAGATTGATAATAATAAGAGTAATGAGCATAGTAATTGTCGTGCTATCGGTCATATAACCATAATATGGCTAATAATATGAGTTAGATTGATAATAATGAGAGCAATAAGTATAGTAATTGTCGTTATATCGATCATATAAGCATAATATGGCTAATAATATGAGTTAGATTGATAATAATAAGAGTAATGAGTATAGTAATTGTCGTCCTATCGATCATATAAGCATAATATGGCTAATAATATGAGTTAGATTGATAATAATAAGAGTAATAAGTATAGTAATTGTCGTTCTATCGGTCATATAACCATAATATGGCTAATAATATGAGTTAGTTTGATAACAGTGAGTGTAATAAGTATAGTAATTGTCGTTCTATCGGTCATATAACCATAATATGGCCAATAATATGAGTTAGTTTGATAACAGTGAGTGTAATAAGTATAGTAATTGTCGTTATATCGATCATATAAGCATAATATGGCTAATAATATGATTTAGATTGATAATGATAAGAGTAATGAGTATAGTAATTGTCGTCCGATCGATCATATACGCATAATATGGCTAATAATATGAGTTAGATTGATAATAATAAGAGTAATGAGTATAGTAATTGTCGTCCTATCGGTCATATAACCATAATATGGCTAATAATATGAGTTAGATTGATAATAGTGAGTGTAATAAGTATAGTAATTGTCGTTCTATCGGTCATATAACCATAATATGGCTAATAATATGAGTTAGATTGATAATAATAAGAGTAATGAGTATAGTAATTGTCGTCCTATCGATCATATAAGCATAATGTGGCTAATAATATGAGTTAGGTTGATAATAATGAGAGTAATAAGTATAGTAATTGTCGTTCTATCGAACATATAAGCATAATATGGCTAATAATATGAGTTAGATTGATAATAATAAGAGTAATAAGCATAGTAATTGTCGTTCTATCGGTCATATAACCATAATATGGCCAATAATATGAGTTAGTTTGATAACAGTGAGTGTAATAAGTATAGTAATTGTCGTTATATCGATCATATAAGCATAATATGGCTAATAATATGATTTAGATTGATAATGATAAGAGTAATGAGTATAGTAATTGTCGTCCTATCGATCATATACGCATAATATGGCTAATAATATGAGTTAGATTGATAATAATAAGAGTAATGAGTATAGTAATTGTCGTCCTATCGGTCATATAACCATAATATGGCTAATAATATGAGTTAGATTGATAACAGTGAGTGTAATAAGTATAGTAATTGTCGTTCTATCGGTCATATAACCATAATATGGCTAATAATATGAGTTAGTTTGATAACAGTGAGTGTAATAAGTATAGTAATTGTCGTTATATCGATCATATAAGCATAATATGGCTAATAATATGAGTTAGATTGATAATAATAAGAGTAATAAGCATAGTAATTGTCGTGCTATCGGTCATATAACCATAATATGGCTAATAATATGAGTTAGTTTGATAACAGTGAGTGTAATAAGTATAGTAATTGTCGTTATATCGATCATATAAGCATAATATGGCTAATAATATGATTTAGATTGATAATGATAAGAGTAATGAGTATAGTAATTGTCGTCCTATCGATCATATAAGCATAATATGGCTAATAATATGAGTTAGATTGATAATAATAAGAGTAATAAGTATAGTAATTGTCGTTCTATCGGTCATATAACCATAATATGGCTAATAATATGAGTTAGTTTGATAACAGTGAGTGTAATAAGTATAGTAATTGTCGTTATATCGATCATATAAGCATAATATGGCTAATAATATGATTTAGATTGATAATGATAAGAGTAATGAGTATAGTAATTGTCGTCCTATCGATCATGTAAGCATAATATGGCTAATAATATGAGTTAGATTGATAATAATACGAGTATTGAGTATAGTAATTGTCGTCATATCGATCATATAAGCATAATATGGCTAATAATATGAGTTAGATTGATAATAATAAGAGTAATGAGTATAGTAATTGTCGTCCTATCGATCATATACGCATAATATGGCTAATAATATGAGTTAGATTGATAATAATAAGAGTAATGAGTATAGTAATTGTCGTCCTATCGGTCATATAACCATAATATGGCTAATAATATGAGTTAGATTGATAATAGTGAGTGTAGTAAGTATAGTAATTGTCGTTCTATCGGTCATATAACCATAATATGGCTAATAATATGAGTTAGATTGATAATAATAAGAGTAATGAGTATAGTAATTGTCGTCCTATCGATCATATAAGCATAATATGGCTAATAATATGAGTTAGATTGATAATAATGAGAGTAATAAGTATAGTAATTGTCGTTCTATCGATCATATAAGCATAATATGGCTAATAATATGAGTTAGATTGATAATAATAAGAGTAATAAGCATAGTAATTGTCGTGCTATCGGTCATATAACCATAATATGGCTAATAATATGATTTAGATTGATAATGATAAGAGTAATGAGTATAGTAATTGTCGTCCTATCGGTCATATAACCATAATATGGCTAATAATATGAGTTAGATTGATAATAGTGAGTGTAATAAGTATAGTGTTTGTCGTTCTATCGATCATATAAGCATAATATGGCTAATAATATGAGTTAGATTGATAATAATAAGAGTAATAAGTATAGTAATTGTCGTCCTATCGGTCATATAACCATAATATGGCTAATAATATGAGTTAGATTGATAATAGTGAGTGTAATAAGTATAGTGTTTGTCGTTCTATCGGTCATATAACCATAATATGGCTAATAATATGAGTTAGTTTGATAACAGTGAGTGTAATAAGTATAGTAATTGTCGTTATATCGATCATATAAGCATAATATGGCTAATAATATGAGTTAGATTGATAATAATAAGAGTAATGAGTATAGTAATTGTCGTCCGATCGATCATATACGCATAATATGGCTAATAATATGAGTTAGATTGATAATAATAAGAGTAATGAGTATAGTAATTGTCGTCCTATCGGTCATATAACCATAATATGGCTAATAATATGAGTTAGATTGATAATAGTGAGTGTAATAAGTATAGTAATTGTCGTTCTATCGGTCATATAACCATAATATGGCTAATAATATGAGTTAGATTGATAATAATAAGAGTAATGAGTATAGTAATTGTCGTCCTATCGATCATATAAGCATAATATGGCTAATAATATGAGTTAGGTTGATAATAATGAGAGTAATAAGTATAGTAATTGTCGTTCTATCGAACATATAAGCATAATATGGCTAATAATATGAGTTAGATTGATAATAATAAGAGTAATAAGTATAGTAATTGTCGTTCTATCGGTCATATAACCATAATATGGCTAATAATATGAGTTAGTTTGATAACAGTGAGTGTAATAAGTATAGTAATTGTCGTTCTATCGGTCATATAACCATAATATGGCCAATAATATGAGTTAGTTTGATAACAGTGAGTGTAATAAGTATAGTAATTGTCGTTATATCGATCATATAAGCATAATATGGCTAATAATATGATTTAGATTGATAATGATAAGAGTAATGAGTATAGTAATTGTCGTCCGATCGATCATATACGCATAATATGGCTAATAATATGAGTTAGATTGATAATAATAAGAGTAATGAGTATAGTAATTGTCGTCCTATCGGTCATATAACCATAATATGGCTAATAATATGAGTTAGATTGATAATAGTGAGTGTAATAAGTATAGTAATTGTCGTTCTATCGGTCATATAACCATAATATGGCTAATAATATGAGTTAGATTGATAATAATAAGAGTAATGAGTATAGTAATTGTCGTCCTATCGATCATATAAGCATAATATGGCTAATAATATGAGTTAGGTTGATAATAATGAGAGTAATAAGTATAGTAATTGTCGTTCTATCGAACATATAAGCATAATATGGCTAATAATATGAGTTAGATTGATAATAATAAGAGTAATAAGCATAGTAATTGTCGTTCTATCGGTCATATAACCATAATATGGCCAATAATATGAGTTAGTTTGATAACAGTGAGTGTAATAAGTATAGTAATTGTCGTTATATCGATCATATAAGCATAATATGGCTAATAATATGATTTAGATTGATAATGATAAGAGTAATGAGTATAGTAATTGTCGTCCTATCGATCATATACGCATAATATGGCTAATAATATGAGTTAGATTGATAATAATAAGAGTAATGAGTATAGTAATTGTCGTCCTATCGGTCATATAACCATAATATGGCTAATAATATGAGTTAGATTGATAACAGTGAGTGTAATAAGTATAGTAATTGTCGTTCTATCGGTCATATAACCATAATATGGCTAATAATATGAGTTAGTTTGATAACAGTGAGTGTAATAAGTATAGTAATTGTCGTTATATCGATCATATAAGCATAATATGGCTAATAATATGAGTTAGATTGATAATAATAAGAGTAATAAGCATAGTAATTGTCGTGCTATCGGTCATATAACCATAATATGGCTAATAATATGAGTTAGTTTGATAACAGTGAGTGTAATAAGTATAGTAATTGTCGTTATATCGATCATATAAGCATAATATGGCTAATAATATGATTTAGATTGATAATGATAAGAGTAATGAGTATAGTAATTGTCGTCCTATCGATCATATAAGCATAATATGGCTAATAATATGAGTTAGATTGATAATAATAAGAGTAATAAGTATAGTAATTGTCGTTCTATCGGTCATATAACCATAATATGGCTAATAATATGAGTTAGATTGATAATAGTGAGTGTAATAAGTATAGTAATTGTCGTTCTATCGGTCATATAACCATAATATGGCCAATAATATGAGTTAGTTTGATAACAGTGAGTGTAATAAGTATAGTAATTGTCGTTATATCGATCATATAAGCATAATATGGCTAATAATATGATTTAGATTGATAATGATAAGAGTAATGAGTATAGTAATTGTCGTCCTATCGATCATGTAAGCATAATATGGCTAATAATATGAGTTAGATTGATAATAATACGAGTATTGAGTATAGTAATTGTCGTCATATCGATCATATAAGCATAATATGGCTAATAATATGAGTTAGATTGATAATAATAAGAGTAATGAGTATAGTAATTGTCGTCCTATCGATCATATACGCATAATATGGCTAATAATATGAGTTAGATTGATAATAATAAGAGTAATGAGTATAGTAATTGTCGTCCTATCGGTCATATAACCATAATATGGCTAATAATATGAGTTAGATTGATAATAGTGAGTGTAATAAGTATAGTAATTGTCGTTCTATCGGTCATATAACCATAATATGGCTAATAATATGAGTTAGTTTGATAACAGTGAGTGTAATAAGTATAGTAATTGTCGTTATATCGATCATATGAGCATAATATGGCTAATAATATGAGTTAGATTGATAATAATAAGAGTAATGAGTATAGTAATTGTCGTCCTATCGATCATATAAGCATAATATGGCTAATAATATGAGTTAGATTGATAATAATGAGAGTAATAAGTATAGTAATTGTCGTTCTATCGATCATATAAGCATAATATGGCTAATAATATGAGTTAGATTGATAATAATAAGAGTAATAAGCATAGTAATTGTCGTGCTATCGGTCATATAACCATAATATGGCTAATAATATGAGTTAGATTGATAATAATGAGTGTAATAAGTATAGTAATTGTCGTTATATCGATCATATAAGCATAATATGGCTAATAATATGAGTTAGATTGATAATAATAAGAGTAATGAGTATAGTAATTGTCGTCCTATCGATCATATAAGCATAATATGGCTAATAATATGAGTTAGATTGATAATAATGAGAGTAATAAGTATAGTAATTGTCGTTCTATCGATCATATAAGCATAATATGGCTAATAATATGAGTTAGATTGATAATAATAAGAGTAATAAGCATAGTAATTGTCGTGCTATCGGTCATATAACCATAATATGGCTAATAATATGAGTTAGATTGATAATAATGAGTGTAATAAGTATAGTAATTGTCGTTATATCGATCATATAAGCATAATATGGCTAATAATATGATTTAGATTGATAATGATAAGAGTAATGAGTATAGTAATTGTGGTCCTATCGATCATATAAGCATAATATGGCTAATAATATGAGTTAGATTGATAATAATAAGAGTAATAAGTATAGTAATTGTCGTTCTATCGATCATATAAGCATAATATGGCTAATAATATGAGTTAGATTGATAATAATAAGAGTAATAAGCATAGTAATTGTCGTGCTATCGGTCATATAACCATAATATGGCTAATAATGTGAGTTAGATTGATAATAATGAGTGTAATAAGTATAGTAATTGTCGTTATATCGATCATATAAGCATAATATGGCTAATAATATGATTTAGATTGATAATGATAAGAGTAATGAGTATAGTAATTGTCGTCCTATCGATCATATAAGCATAATATGGCTAATAATATGAGTTAGATTGATAATAATAAGAGTAATAAGTATAGTAATTGTCGTTCTATCGGTCATATAACCATAATATGGCTAATAATATGAGTTAGATTGATAATAGTGAGTGTAATAAGTATAGTAATTGTCGTTCTATCGGTCATATAACCATAATATGGCCAATAATATGAGTTAGTTTGATAACAGTGAGTGTAATAAGTATAGTAATTGTCGTTATATCGATCATATAAGCATAATATGGCTAATAATATGATTTAGATTGATAATGATAAGAGTAATGAGTATAGTAATTGTCGTCCTATCGATCATGTAAGCATAATATGGCTAATAATATGAGTTAGATTGATAATAATACGAGTATTGAGTATAGTAATTGTCGTCATATCGATCATATAAGCATAATATGGCTAATAATATGAGTTAGATTGATAATAATAAGAGTAATGAGTATAGTAATTGTCGTCCTATCGATCATATACGCATAATATGGCTAATAATATGAGTTAGATTGATAATAATAAGAGTAATGAGTATAGTAATTGTCGTCCTATCGGTCATATAACCATAATATGGCTAATAATATGAGTTAGATTGATAATAGTGAGTGTAATAAGTATAGTAATTGTCGTTCTATCGGTCATATAACCATAATATGGCTAATAATATGATTTAGATTGATAATGATAAGAGTAATGAGTATAGTAATTGTCGTCCTATCGATCATATAAGCATAATATGGCTAATAATATGAGTTAGATTGATAATAATAAGAGTAATAAGTATAGTAATTGTCGTTCTATCGATCATATAAGCATAATATGGCTAATAATATGAGTTAGATTGATAATAATAAGAGTAATAAGCATAGTAATTGTCGTGCTATCGGTCATATAACCATAATATGGCTAATAATGTGAGTTAGATTGATAATAATGAGTGTAATAAGTATAGTAATTGTCGTTATATCGATCATATAAGCATAATATGGCTAATAATATGATTTAGATTGATAATGATAAGAGTAATGAGTATAGTAATTGTCGTCCTATCGATCATATAAGCATAATATGGCTAATAATATGAGTTAGATTGATAATAATAAGAGTAATAAGTATAGTAATTGTCGTTCTATCGGTCATATAACCATAATATGGCTAATAATATGAGTTAGATTGATAATAGTGAGTGTAATAAGTATAGTAATTGTCGTTCTATCGGTCATATAACCATAATATGGCCAATAATATGAGTTAGTTTGATAACAGTGAGTGTAATAAGTATAGTAATTGTCGTTATATCGATCATATAAGCATAATATGGCTAATAATATGATTTAGATTGATAATGATAAGAGTAATGAGTATAGTAATTGTCGTCCTATCGATCATGTAAGCATAATATGGCTAATAATATGAGTTAGATTGATAATAATACGAGTATTGAGTATAGTAATTGTCGTCATATCGATCATATAAGCATAATATGGCTAATAATATGAGTTAGATTGATAATAATAAGAGTAATGAGTATAGTAATTGTCGTCCTATCGATCATATACGCATAATATGGCTAATAATATGAGTTAGATTGATAATAATACGAGTATTGAGTATAGTAATTGTCGTCCTATCGATCATGTAAGCATAATATGGCTAATAATATGAGTTAGATTGATAATAATACGAGTATTGAGTATAGTAATTGTCGTCCTATCGATCATATACGCATAATATGGCTAATAATATGAGTTAGATTGATAATAATAAGAGTAATGAGTATAGTAATTGTCGTCCTATCGGTCATATAACCATAATATGGCTAATAATATGAGTTAGATTGATAATAGTGAGTGTAATAAGTATAGTAATTGTCGTTCTATCGGTCATATAACCATAATATGGCTAATAATATGAGTTAGTTTGATAACAGTGAGTGTAATAAGTATAGTAATTGTCGTTATATCGATCATATAAGCATAATATGGCTAATAATATGAGTTAGATTGATAATAATAAGAGTAATGAGTATAGTAATTGTCGTCCTATCGATCATATAAGCATAATATGGCTAATAATATGAGTTAGATTGATAATAATGAGAGTAATAAGTATAGTAATTGTCGTTCTATCGATCATATAAGCATAATATGGCTAATAATATGAGTTAGATTGATAATAATAAGAGTAATAAGCATAGTAATTGTCGTGCTATCGGTCATATAACCATAATATGGCTAATAATATGAGTTAGATTGATAATAATGAGTGTAATAAGTATAGTAATTGTCGTTATATCGATCATATAAGCATAATATGGCTAATAATATGAGTTAGATTGATAATAATGAGAGTAATAAGTATAGTAATTGTCGTTCTATCGATCATATAAGCATAATATGGCTAATAATATGAGTTAGATTGATAATAATAAGAGTAATAAGCATAGTAATTGTCGTGCTATCGGTCATATAACCATAATATGGCTAATAATATGAGTTAGATTGATAATAATGAGTGTAATAAGTATAGTAATTGTCGTTATATCGATCATATAAGCATAATAAGGCTAATAATATGATTTAGATTGATAATGATAAGAGTAATGAGTATAGTAATTGTCGTCCTATCGATCATATAAGCATAATATGGGTAATAATATGAGTTAGATTGATAATAATAAGAGTAATGTGTATAGTAATTGTCGTCCTATCGCTCATATAACCATAATATGGCTAATAATATGAGTTAGATTGATAATAGTGAGAGTAATAAGTATAGTAATTGTCGTTCTATCGATCATATAAGCATAATATGGCTAATAATATGAGTTAGATTGATAATAATAAGAGTAATAAGCATAGTAATTGTCGTGCTATCGGTCATATAACCATAATATGGCTAATAATATGAGTTAGATTGATAATAATGAGTGTAATAAGTATAGTAATTGTCGTTATATCGATCATATAAGCATAATATGGCTAATAATATGATTTAGATTGATAATGATAAGAGTAATGAGTATAGTAATTGTCGTCCTATCGATCATATAAGCATAATATGGGTAATAATATGAGTTAGATTGATAATAATGAGAGTAATAAGTATAGTAATTGTCGTTCTATCGATCATATAAGCATAATATGGCTAATAATATGAGTTAGATTGATAATAATAAGAGTAATAAGCATAGTAATTGTCGTGCTATCGGTCATATAACCATAATATGGCTAATAATATGAGTTAGATTGATAATAATGAGTGTAATAAGTATAGTAATTGTCGTTATATCGATCATATAAGCATAATATGGCTAATAATATGAGTTAGATTGATAATAATAAGAGTAATGAGTATAGTAATTGTCGTCCTATCGATCATATAAGGATAATATGGCTAATAATATGAGTTAGATTGATAATAATGAGAGTAATAAGTATAGTAATTGTCGTTCTATCGATCATATAAGCATAATATGGCTAATAATATGAGTTAGATTGATAATAATAAGAGTAATAAGCATAGTAATTGTCGTGCTATCGGTCATATAACCATAATATGGCTAATAATATGAGTTAGATTGATAATAATGAGTGTAATAAGTATAGTAATTGTCGTTATATCGATCATATAAGCATAATATGGCTAATAATATGATTTAGATTGATAATGATAAGAGTAATGAGTATAGTAATTGTCGTCCTATCGATCATATAAGCATAATATGGCTAATAATATGAGTTAGATTGATAATAATAAGAGTAATAAGTATAGTAATTGTCGTTCTATCGATCATATAAGCATAATATGGCTAATAATATGAGTTAGATTGATAATAATAAGAGTAATAAGCATAGTAATTGTCGTGCTATCGGTCATATAACCATAATATGGCTAATAATGTGAGTTAGATTGATAATAATGAGTGTAATAAGTATAGTAATTGTCGTTATATCGATCATATAAGCATAATATGGCTAATAATATGATTTAGATTGATAATGATAAGAGTAATGAGTATAGTAATTGTCGTCCTATCGATCATATAAGCATAATATGGCTAATAATATGAGTTAGATTGATAATAATAAGAGTAATAAGTATAGTAATTGTCGTTCTATCGGTCATATAACCATAATATGGCTAATAATATGAGTTAGATTGATAATAGTGAGTGTAATAAGTATAGTAATTGTCGTTCTATCGGTCATATAACCATAATATGGCCAATAATATGAGTTAGTTTGATAACAGTGAGTGTAATAAGTATAGTAATTGTCGTTATATCGATCATATAAGCATAATATGGCTAATAATATGATTTAGATTGATAATGATAAGAGTAATGAGTATAGTAATTGTCGTCCTATCGATCATGTAAGCATAATATGGCTAATAATATGAGTTAGATTGATAATAATACGAGTATTGAGTATAGTAATTGTCGTCATATCGATCATATAAGCATAATATGGCTAATAATATGAGTTAGATTGATAATAATAAGAGTAATGAGTATAGTAATTGTCGTCCTATCGATCATATACGCATAATATGGCTAATAATATGAGTTAGATTGATAATAATAAGAGTAATGAGTATAGTAATTGTCGTCCTATCGGTCATATAACCATAATATGGCTAATAATATGAGTTAGATTGATAATAGTGAGTGTAATAAGTATAGTAATTGTCGTTCTATCGGTCATATAACCATAATATGGCTAATAATATGAGTTAGTTTGATAACAGTGAGTGTAATAAGTATAGTAATTGTCGTTATATCGATCATATAAGCATAATATGGCTAATAATATGAGTTAGATTGATAATAATAAGAGTAATGAGTATAGTAATTGTCGTCCTATCGATCATATAAGCATAATATGGCTAATAATATGAGTTAGATTGATAATAATGAGAGTAATAAGTATAGTAATTGTCGTTCTATCGATCATATAAGCATAATATGGCTAATAATATGATTTAGATTGATAATGATAAGAGTAATGAGTATAGTAATTGTCGTCCTATCGATCATATAAGCATAATATGGCTAATAATATGAGTTAGATTGATAATAATAAGAGTAATGAGTGTAGTAATTGTCGTCCTATTGATCATATAAGCATAATATGGCTAATAATATGAGTTAGATTGATAATAATAAGAGTAATGAGCATAGTAATTGTCGTGCTATCGGTCATATAACCATAATATGGCTAATAATATGAGTTAGATTGATAATAATGAGAGTAATAAGTATAGTAATTGTCGTTCTATCGGTCATATAACCATAATATGGCTCGTAATATGAGTTGGATTGATAACAGTGAGTGTAATAAGTATAGTAATTGTCGTTATATCGATCATATAAGCATAATATGGCTAATAATATGATTTAGATTGATAATGATAAGAGTAATGAGTATAGTAATTGTCGTCCTATCGATCATATACGCATAATGTGGCTAATAATATGAGTTAGATTGATAATAATAAGAGTAATGAGCATAGTAATTGTCGTGCTATCGGTCATATAACCATAATATGGCTAATAATAAGAGTTAGATTGATAATAATGACAGTAATAAGTATAGTAATTGTCGTTCTATCGGTCATATAACCATAATATGGCTCGTAATATGAGTTGGATTGATAACAGTGAGTGTAATAAGTATAGTAATTGTCGTTATATCGATCATATAAGCATAATATGCCTAATAATATGAGTTAGATTGATAATAATAAGAGTAATGAGTATAGTAATTGTCGTCCTATCGATCATATAAGCATAATATGGCTAATAATATGAGTTAGATTGATAATAATAAGAGTAATGAGTATAGTAATTGTCGTCCTATCGATCATATAAGCATAATATGGCTAATAATATGAGTTAGTTTGATAATAATAAGAGTAATGAGTATAGTAATTGTCGTCCTATCGATCATATAAGCATAATATGGCTAATAATATGAGTTAGATTGATAATAATGAGTGTAATAAGTATAGTAATTGTCGTTATATCGATCATATAAGCATAATATGGCTAATAATATGATTTAGATTGAAAATGATAAGAGTAATGAGTATAGTAATTGTCGTCCTATCGATCATATAAGCATAATATGGCTAATAATATGAGTTAGATTGATAATAATACGAGTATTGAGTATAGTAATTGTCGTCCTATCGATCATATAAGCATAATATGGCTAATAATATGAGTTAGATTGATAATAATAAGAGTAATGAGTATAGTAATTGTCGTCCTATCGATCATATAAGCATAATATGGCTAATAATATGAGTTAGATTGATAACAGTGAGTGTAATAAGTACAGTAATTGTCGTTATATCGATCATATAAGCATAATATGGCTAATAATATGAGCTAGATTGATAATAATAAGAGTAATGTGTATAGTAACTGTCGTCCTATCGATCATATAAGCATAATATGGCTAATAATATGAGTTAGATTGATAATAATAAGAGTAATAAGTATAGTAATTGTCGTCCTATCGGTCAATAACCATAATATGGCTAATAATATGAGTTAGATTGATAATAGTGAGTGTAATAAGTATAGTGTTTGTCGTTCTATCGGTCATATAACCATAATATGGCTAATAATATGAGTTAGTTTGATAACAGTGAGTGTAATAAGTATAGTAATTGTCGTTATATCGATCATATAAGCATAATATGGCTAATAATATGAGTTAGATTGATAATAATAAGAGTAATGAGTATAGTAATTGTCGTCCTATCGATCATATAAGCATAATATGGCTAATAATATGAATTAGGTTGATAATAATGAGAGTAATAAGTATAGTAATTGTCGTTCTATCGATCATATAAGCATAATATGGCTAATAATATGAGTTAGATTGATAATAATAAGAGTAATGAGCATAGTAATTGTCGTGCTATCGGTCATATAACCATAATATGGCTAATAATATGAGTTAGATTGATAATAATGAGAGTAATAAGTATAGTAATTGTCGTTATATCGATCATATAAGCATAATATGGCTAATAATATGAGTTAGATTGATAATAATGAGAGTAATGAGTATAGTAATTGTCGTCCTATCGATCATATAAGCATAATATGGCTAATAATATGAGTTAGATTGATAATAATAAGAGTAATAAGTATAGTAATTGTCGTTCTATCGGTCATATAACCATAATATGGCTAATAATATGAGTTAGATTGATAATAGTGAGTGTAATAAGTATAGTAATTGTCGTTCTATCGGTCATATAACCATAATATGGCTAATAATATGAGTTAGTTTGATAACAGTGAGTGTAATAAGTATAGTAATTGTCGTTCTATCGGTCATATAACCATAATATGGCCAATAATATGAGTTAGTTTGATAACAGTGAGTGTAATAAGTATAGTAATTGTCGTTATATCGATCATATAAGCATAATATGGCTAATAATATGATTTAGATTGATAATGATAAGAGTAATGAGTATAGTAATTGTCGTCCGATCGATCATATACGCATAATATGGCTAATAATATGAGTTAGATTGATAATAATAAGAGTAATGAGTATAGTAATTGTCGTCCTATCGGTCATATAACCATAATATGGCTAATAATATGAGTTAGATTGATAATAGTGAGTGTAATAAGTATAGTAATTGTCGTTCTATCGGTCATATAACCATAATATGGCTAATAATATGAGTTAGATTGATAATAATAAGAGTAATGAGTATAGTAATTGTCGTCCTATCGATCATATAAGCATAATATGGCTAATAATATGAGTTAGGTTGATAATAATGAGAGTAATAAGTATAGTAATTGTCGTTCTATCGATCATATAAGCATAATATGGCTAATAATATGAGTTAGATTGATAATAATAAGAGTAATAAGCATAGTAATTGTCGTTCTATCGGTCATATGACCATAATATGGCCAATAATATGAGTTAGTTTGATAACAGTGAGTGTAATAAGTATAGTAATTGTCGTTATATCGATCATATAAGCATAATATGGCTAATAATATGATTTAGATTGATAATGATAAGAGTAATGAGTATAGTAATTGTCGTCCTATCGATCATATACGCATAATATGGCTAATAATATGAGTTAGATTGATAATAATAAGAGTAATGAGTATAGTAATTGTCGTCCTATCGGTCATATAACCATAATATGGCTAATAATATGAGTTAGATTGATAACAGTGAGTGTAATAAGTATAGTAATTGTCGTTCTATCGGTCATATAACCATAATATGGCTAATAATATGAGTTAGTTTGATAACAGTGAGTGTAATAAGTATAGTAATTGTCGTTATATCGATCATATAAGCATAATATGGCTAATAATATGAGTTAGATTGATAATAATAAGAGTAATGAGTATAGTAATTGTCGTCCTATCGATCATATAAGCATAATATGGCTAATAATATGAGTTAGATTGATAATAATGAGAGTAATAAGTATAGTAATTGTCGTTCTATCGATCATATAAGCATAATATGGCTAATAATATGAGTTAGATTGATAATAATAAGAGTAATAAGCATAGTAATTGTCGTGCTATCGGTCATATAACCATAATATGGCTAATAATATGAGTTAGATTGATAATAATGAGTGTAATAAGTATAGTAATTGTCGTTATATCGATCATATAAGCATAATATGGCTAATAATATGATTTAGATTGATAATGATAAGAGTAATGAGTATAGTAATTGTCGTCCTATCGATCATATAAGCATAATATGGCTAATAATATGAGTTAGATTGATAATAATAAGAGTAATAAGTATAGTAATTGTCGTTCTATCGGTCATATAACCATAATATGGCTAATAATATGAGTTAGATTGATAATAGTGAGTGTAATAAGTATAGTAATTGTCGTTCTATCGGTCATATAACCATAATATGGCTAATAATATGAGTTAGATTGATAATAATGAGTGTAATAAGTATAGTCATTGTCGTTATATCGATCATATAAGCATAATATGGCTAATAATATGATTTAGATTGATAATGATAAGAGTAATGAGTATAGTAATTGTCGTCCTATCGATCATATAAGCATAATATGGCTAATAATATGAGTTAGATTGATAATAATAAGAGTAATAAGTATAGTAATTGTCGTTCTATCGGTCATATAACCATAATATGGCTAATAATATGAGTTAGATTGATAATAGTGAGTGTAATAAGTATAGTAATTGTCGTTCTATCGGTCATATAACCATAATATGGCCAATAATATGAGTTAGTTTGATAACAGTGAGTGTAATAAGTATAGTAATTGTCGTTATATCGATCATATAAGCATAATATGGCTAATAATATGATTTAGATTGATAATGATAAGAGTAATGAGTATAGTAATTGTCGTCCTATCGATCATATAAGCATAATATGGCTAATAATATGAGTTAGATTGATAATAATAAGAGTAATGAGTGTAGTAATTGTCGTCCTATTGATCATATAAGCATAATATGGCTAATAATATGAGTTAGATTGATAATAATAAGAGTAATGAGCATAGTAATTGTCGTGCTATCGGTCATATAACCATAATATGGCTAATAATATGAGTTAGATTGATAATAATGAGAGTAATAAGTATAGTAATTGTCGTTCTATCGGTCATATAACCATAATATGGCTCGTAATATGAGTTGGATTGATAACAGTGAGTGTAATAAGTATAGTAATTGTCGTTATATCGATCATATAAGCATAATATGGCTAATAATATGATTTAGATTGATAATGATAAGAGTAATGAGTATAGTAATTGTCGTCCTATCGATCATATACGCATAATATGGCTAATAATATGAGTTAGATTGATAATAATAAGAGTAATGAGCATAGTAATTGTCGTGCTATCGGTCATATAACCATAATATGGCTAATAATATGAGTTAGATTGATAATAATGAGAGTAATAAGTATAGTAATTGTCGTTCTATCGGTCATATAACCATAATATGGCTCGTAATATGAGTTGGATTGATAACAGTGAGTGTAATAAGTATAGTAATTGTCGTTATATCGATCATATAAGCATAATATGGCTAATAATATGAGTTAGATTGATAACAGTGAGTGTAATAAGTATAGTAATTGTCGTTATATCGATCATATAAGCATAATATGGCTAATAATATGAGTTAGATTGATAATAATAAGAGTAATGAGTATAGTAATTGTCGTCCTATCGATCATATAAGCATAATATGGCTAATAATATGAGTTAGATTGATAACAGTGAGTGTAATAAGTATAGTAATTGTCGTTATATCGATCATATAAGCATAATATGGCTAATAATATGAGCTAGATTGATAATAATAAGAGTAATGAGTATAGTAACTGTCGTCCTATCGATCATATAACCATAATATGGCTAATAATATGAGTTAGATTGATAACAGTGAGTGTAATAAGTATAGTAATTGTCGTTATATCGATCATATAAGCATAATATGGCTAATAATATGAGTTAGATTGATAATAATAAGAGTAATGAGTATAGTAATTGTCGTCCTATCGATCATATAAGCATAATATGGCTAATAATATGAATTAGGTTGATAATAATGAGAGTAATAAGTATAGTAATTGTCGTTCTATCGATCATATAAGCATAATATGGCTAATAATATGAGTTAGATTGATAATAATAAGAGAAATGAGCATAGTAATTGTCGTGCTATCGGTCATATAACCATAATATGGCTAATAATATGAGTTAGATTGATAATAATGAGAGTAATAAGTATAGTAATTGTCGTTATATCGATCATATAAGCATAATATGGCTAATAATATGAGTTAGATTGATAATAATAAGAGTAATAAGTATAGTAATTGTCGTCCTATCGATCATATAAGCATAATATGGCTAATAATATGAGTTAGATTGATAATAATAAGAGTAATAAGTATAGTAGTTGTCGTTCTATCGGTCATATAACCATAATATGGCTAATAATATGAGTTAGTTTGATAACAGTGAGTGTAATAAGTATAGTAATTGTCGTTCTATCGGTCATATAACCATAATATGGCCAATAATATGAGTTAGTTTGATAACAGTGAGTGTAATAAGTATAGTAATTGTCGTTATATCGATCATATAAGCATAATATGGCTAATAATATGATTTAGATTGATAATGATAAGAGTAATGAGTATAGTAATTGTCGTCCGATCGATCATATACGCATAATATGGCTAATAATATGAGTTAGATTGATAATAATAAGAGTAATGAGTATAGTAATTGTCGTCCTATCGGTCATATAACCATAATATGGCTAATAATATGAGTTAGATTGATAATAGTGAGTGTAATAAGTATAGTAATTGTCGTTCTATCGGTCATATAACCATAATATGGCTAATAATATGAGTTAGATTGATAATAATAAGAGTAATGAGTATAGTAATTGTCGTCCTATCGATCATATAAGCATAATATGGCTAATAATATGAGTTAGGTTGATAATAATGAGAGTAATAAGTATAGTAATTGTCGTTCTATCGATCATATAAGCATAATATGGCTAATAATATGAGTTAGATTGATAATAATAAGAGTAATAAGCATAGTAATTGTCGTTCTATCGGTCATATGACCATAATATGGCCAATAATATGAGTTAGTTTGATAACAGTGAGTGTAATAAGTATAGTAATTGTCGTTATATCGATCATATAAGCATAATATGGCTAATAATATGATTTAGATTGATAATGATAAGAGTAATGAGTATAGTAATTGTCGTCCTATCGATCATATACGCATAATATGGCTAATAATATGAGTTAGATTGATAATAATAAGAGTAATGAGTATAGTAATTGTCGTCCTATCGGTCATATAACCATAATATGGCTAATAATATGAGTTAGATTGATAACAGTGAGTGTAATAAGTATAGTAATTGTCGTTCTATCGGTCATATAACCATAATATGGCTAATAATATGAGTTAGTTTGATAACAGTGAGTGTAATAAGTATAGTAATTGTCGTTATATCGATCATATAAGCATAATATGGCTAATAATATGAGTTAGATTGATAATAATAAGAGTAATGAGTATAGTAATTGTCGTCCTATCGATCATATAAGCATAATATGGCTAATAATATGAGTTAGATTGATAATAATGAGAGTAATAAGTATAGTAATTGTCGTTCTATCGATCATATAAGCATAATATGGCTAATAATATGAGTTAGATTGATAATAATGAGAGTAATAAGCATAGTAATTGTCGTGCTATCGGTCATATAACCATAATATGGCTAATAATATGAGTTAGATTGATAATAATGAGTGTAATAAGTATAGTAATTGTCGTTATATCGATCATATAAGCATAATATGGCTAATAATAGGATTTAGATTGATAATGATAAGAGTAATGAGTATAGTAATTGTCGTCCTATCGATCATATAAGCATAATATGGCTAATAATATGAGTTAGATTGATAATAATAAGAGTAATAAGTATAGTAATTGTCGTTCTATCGGTCATATAACCATAATATGGCTAATAATATGAGTTAGATTGATAATAGTGAGTGTAATAAGTATAGTAATTGTCGTTCTATCGGTCATATAACCATAATATGGCTAATAATATGAGTTAGATTGATAATAATAAGAGTAATGAGTATAGTAATTGTCGTCCTATCGATCATATAAGCATAATATGGCTAATAATATGAGTTAGGTTGATAATAATGAGAGTAATAAGTATAGTAATTGTCGTTCTATCGATCATATAAGCATAATATGGCTAATAATATGAGTTAGATTGATAATAATAAGAGTAATAAGCATAGTAATTGTCGTTCTATCGGTCATATGACCATAATATGCCCAATAATATGAGTTAGTTTGATAACAGTGAGTGTAATAAGTATAGTAATTGTCGTTATATCGATCATATAAGCATAATATGGCTAATAATATGATTTAGATTGATAATGATAAGAGTAATGAGTATAGTAATTGTCGTCCTATCGATCATATACGCATAATATGGCTAATAATATGAGTTAGATTGATAATAATAAGAGTAATGAGTATAGTAATTGTCGTCCTATCGGTCATATAACCATAATATGGCTAATAATATGAGTTAGATTGATAACAGTGAGTGTAATAAGTATAGTAATTGTCGTTCTATCGGTCATATAACCATAATATGGCTAATAATATGAGTTAGTTTGATAACAGTGAGTGTAATAAGTATAGTAATTGTCGTTATATCGATCATATAAGCATAATATGGCTAATAATATGAGTTAGATTGATAATAATAAGAGTAATGAGTATAGTAATTGTCGTCCTATCGATCATATAAGCATAATATGGCTAATAATATGAGTTAGATTGATAATAATGAGAGTAATAAGTATAGTAATTGTCGTTCTATCGATCATATAAGCATAATATGGCTAATAATATGAGTTAGATTGATAATAATGAGAGTAATAAGCATAGTAATTGTCGTGCTATCGGTCATATAACCATAATATGGCTAATAATATGAGTTAGATTGATAATAATGAGTGTAATAAGTATAGTAATTGTCGTTATATCGATCATATAAGCATAATATGGCTAATAATAGGATTTAGATTGATAATGATAAGAGTAATGAGTATAGTAATTGTCGTCCTATCGATCATATAAGCATAATATGGCTAATAATATGAGTTAGATTGATAATAATAAGAGTAATAAGTATAGTAATTGTCGTTCTATCGGTCATATAACCATAATATGGCTAATAATATGAGTTAGATTGATAATAGTGAGTGTAATAAGTATAGTAATTGTCGTTCTATCGGTCATATAACCATAATATGGCCAATAATATGAGTTAGTTTGATAACAGTGAGTGTAATAAGTATAGTAATTGTCGTTATATCGATCATATAAGCATAATATGGCTAATAATATGATTTAGATTGATAATGATAAGAGTAATGAGTATAGTAATTGTCGTCCTATCGATCATTTAAGCATAATATGGCTAATAATATGAGTTAGATTGATAATAATACGAGTATTGAGTATAGTAATTGTCGTCATATCGATCATATAAGCATAATATGGCTAATAATATGAGTTAGATTGATAATAATAAGAGTAATGAGTATAGTAATTGTCGTCCTATCGATCATATACGCATAATATGGCTAATAATATGAGTTAGATTGATAATAATAAGAGTAATGAGTATAGTAATTGTCGTCCTATCGGTCATATAACCATAATATGGCTAATAATATGAGTTAGATTGATAATAGTGAGTGTAATAAGTATAGTAATTGTCGTTCTATCGGTCATATAACCATAATATGGCTAATAATATGAGTTAGTTTGATAACAGTGAGTGTAATAAGTATAGTAATTGTCGTTATATCGATCATATAAGCATAATATGGCTAATAATATGAGGTAGATTGATAATAATAAGAGTAATGAGTATAGTAATTGTCGTCCTATCGATCATATAAGCATAATATGGCTAATAATATGAGTTAGATTGATAATAATGAGTGTAATAAGTATAGTAATTGTCGTTATATCGATCATATAAGCATAATATGGCTAATAATATGAGTTGGATTGATAACAGTGAGTGTAATAAGTATAGTAATTGTCGTTATATCGATCATATAAGCATAATATGGCTAATAATATGATTTAGATTGATAATGATAAGAGTAATGAGTATAGTAATTGTCGTCCTATCGATCATATACGCATAATATGGCTAATAATATGAGTTAGATTGATAATAATAAGAGTAATGAGCATAGTAATTGTCGTGCTATTGGTCATATAACCATAATATGGCTAATAATAAGAGTTAGATTGATAATAATGACAGTAATAAGTATAGTAATTGTCGTTCTATCGGTCATATAACCATAATATGGCTCGTAATATGAGTTGGATTGATAACAGTGAGTGTAATAAGTATAGTAATTGTCGTTATATCGATCATATAAGCATAATATGCCTAATAATATGAGTTAGATTGATAATAATAAGAGTAATGAGTATAGTAATTGTCGTCCTATCGATCATATAAGCATAATATGGCTAATAATATGAGTTAGATTGATAATAATAAGAGTAATGAGTATAGTAATTGTCGTCCTATCGATCATATAAGCATAATATGGCTAATAATATGATTTAGTTTGATAATAATAAGAGTAATGAGTATAGTAATTGTCGTCCTATCGATCATATAAGCATAATATGGCTAATAATATGAGTTAGATTGATAATAATAAGAGAAATGAGCATAGTAATTGTCGTCCTATCGATCATATAAGCATAATATGGCTAATAATATGAGTTAGATTGATAATAATAAGAGTAATGAGTATAGTAATTGTCGTCCTATCGATCATATAAGCATAGTATGGCTAATAATATGAGTTAGATTGATAATAATGAGAGTAATAAGTATAGTAATTGTCGTTCTATCGATCATATAAGCATAATATGGCTAATAATATGAGTTAGATTGATAATAATGAGAGTAATAAGCATAGTAATTGTCGTGCTATCGGTCATATAACCATAATATGGCTAATAATATGAGTTAGATTGATAATAATGAGTGTAATAAGTATAGTAATTGTCGTTATATCGATCATATAAGCATAATATGGCTAATAATATGATTTAGATTGATAATGGTAAGAGTAATGAGTATAGTAATTGTCGTCCTATCGATCATATAAGCATAATATGGCTAATAATATGAGTTAGATTGATAATAATAAGAGTAATAAGTATAGTAATTGTCGTTCTATCGGTCATATAACCATAATATGGCTAATAATATGAGTTAGATTGATAATAGTGAGTGTAATAAGTATAGTAATTGTCGTTCTATCGGTCATATAACCATAATATGGCCAATAATATGAGTTAGTTTGATAACAGTGAGTGTAATAAGTATAGTAATTGTCGTTATATCGATCATATAAGCATAATATGGCTAATAATATGATTTAGATTGATAATGATAAGAGTAATGAGTATAGTAATTGTCGTCCTATCGATCATTTAAGCATAATATGGCTAATAATATGAGTTAGATTGATAATAATACGAGTATTGAGTATAGTAATTGTCGTCATATCGATCATATAAGCATAATATGGCTAATAATATGAGTTAGGTTGATAATAATGAGAGTAATAAGTATAGTAATTGTCGTTCTATCGATCATATAAGCATAATATGGCTAATAATATGAGTTAGATTGATAATAGTGAGTGTAATAAGTATAGTAATTGTCGTTCTATCGGTCATATAACCATAATATGGCTAATAATATGAGTTAGATTGATAATAATAAGAGTAATGAGTATAGTAATTGTCGTCCTATCGATCATATAAGCATAATATGGCTAATAATATGAGTTAGGTTGATAATAATGAGAGTAATAAGTATAGTAATTGTCGTTCTATCGATCATATAAGCATAATATGGCTAATAATATGAGTTAGATTGATAATAATAAGAGTAATAAGCATAGTAATTGTCGTTCTATCGGTCATATGACCATAATATGGCCAATAATATGAGTTAGTTTGATAACAGTGAGTGTAATAAGTATAGTAATTGTCGTTATATCGATCATATAAGCATAATATGGCTAATAATATGATTTAGATTGATAATGATAAGAGTAATGAGTATAGTAATTGTCGTCCTATCGATCATATACGCATAATATGGCTAATAATATGAGTTAGATTGATAATAATAAGAGTAATGAGTATAGTAATTGTCGTCCTATCGGTCATATAACCATAATATGGCTAATAATATGAGTTAGATTGATAACAGTGAGTGTAATAAGTATAGTAATTGTCGTTCTATCGGTCATATAACCATAATATGGCTAATAATATGAGTTAGTTTGATAACAGTGAGTGTAATAAGTATAGTAATTGTCGTTATATCGATCATATAAGCATAATATGGCTAATAATATGAGTTAGATTGATAATAATAAGAGTAATGAGTATAGTAATTGTCGTCCTATCGATCATATAAGCATAATATGGCTAATAATATGAGTTAGATTGATAATAATGAGAGTAATAAGTATAGTAATTGTCGTTCTATCGATCATATAAGCATAATATGGCTAATAATATGAGTTAGATTGATAATAATGAGAGTAATAAGCATAGTAATTGTCGTGCTATCGGTCATATAACCATAATATGGCTAATAATATGAGTTAGATTGATAATAATGAGTGTAATAAGTATAGTAATTGTCGTTATATCGATCATATAAGCATAATATGGCTAATAATAGGATTTAGATTGATAATGATAAGAGTAATGAGTATAGTAATTGTCGTCCTATCGATCATATAAGCATAATATGGCTAATAATATGAGTTAGATTGATAATAATAAGAGTAATAAGTATAGTAATTGTCGTTCTATCGGTCATATAACCATAATATGGCTAATAATATGAGTTAGATTGATAATAGTGAGTGTAATAAGTATAGTAATTGTCGTTCTATCGGTCATATAACCATAATATGGCCAATAATATGAGTTAGTTTGATAACAGTGAGTGTAATAAGTATAGTAATTGTCGTTATATCGATCATATAAGCATAATATGGCTAATAATATGATTTAGATTGATAATGATAAGAGTAATGAGTATAGTAATTGTCGTCCTATCGATCATTTAAGCATAATATGGCTAATAATATGAGTTAGATTGATAATAATACGAGTATTGAGTATAGTAATTGTCGTCATATCGATCATATAAGCATAATATGGCTAATAATATGAGTTAGATTGATAATAATAAGAGTAATGAGTATAGTAATTGTCGTCCTATCGATCATATACGCATAATATGGCTAATAATATGAGTTAGATTGATAATAATAAGAGTAATGAGTATAGTAATTGTCGTCCTATCGGTCATATAACCATAATATGGCTAATAATATGAGTTAGATTGATAATAGTGAGTGTAATAAGTATAGTAATTGTCGTTCTATCGGTCATATAACCATAATATGGCTAATAATATGAGTTAGTTTGATAACAGTGAGTGTAATAAGTATAGTAATTGTCGTTATATCGATCATATAAGCATAATATGGCTAATAATATGAGGTAGATTGATAATAATAAGAGTAATGAGTATAGTAATTGTCGTCCTATCGATCATATAAGCATAATATGGCTAATAATATGAGTTAGATTGATAATAATGAGTGTAATAAGTATAGTAATTGTCGTTATATCGATCATATAAGCATAATATGGCTAATAATATGAGTTGGATTGATAACAGTGAGTGTAATAAGTATAGTAATTGTCGTTATATCGATCATATAAGCATAATATGGCTAATAATATGATTTAGATTGATAATGATAAGAGTAATGAGTATAGTAATTGTCGTCCTATCGATCATATACGCATAATATGGCTAATAATATGAGTTAGATTGATAATAATAAGAGTAATGAGCATAGTAATTGTCGTGCTATTGGTCATATAACCATAATATGGCTAATAATAAGAGTTAGATTGATAATAATGACAGTAATAAGTATAGTAATTGTCGTTCTATCGGTCATATAACCATAATATGGCTCGTAATATGAGTTGGATTGATAACAGTGAGTGTAATAAGTATAGTGTTTGTCGTTCTATCGGTCATATAACCATAATATGGCTAATAATATGAGTTAGTTTGATAACAGTGAGTGTAATAAGTATAGTAATTGTCGTTATATCGATCATATAAGCATAATATGGCTAATAATACGAGTTAGATTGATAATAATAAGAGTAATGAGTATAGTAATTGTCGTCCTATCGATCATATAAGCATAATATGGCTAATAATATGAATTAGGTTGATAATAATGAGAGTAATAAGTATAGTAATTGTCGTTCTATCGATCATATAAGCATAATATGGCTAATAATATGAGTTAGATTGATAATAATAAGAGTAATGAGCATAGTAATTGTCGTGCTATCGGTCATATAACCATAATATGGCTAATAATATGAGTTAGATTGATAATAATGAGAGTAATAAGTATAGTAATTGTCGTTATATCGATCATATAAGCATAATATGGCTAATAATATGAGTTAGATTGATAATAATGAGAGTAATGAGTATAGTAATTGTCGTCCTATCGATCATATAAGCATAATATGGCTAATAATATGAGTTAGAATGATAATAATAAGAGTAATAAGTATAGTAATTGTCGTTCTATCGGTCATATAACCATAATATGGCTAATAATATGAGTTAGATTGATAATAGTGAGTGTAATAAGTATAGTAATTGTCGTTCTATCGGTCATATAACCATAATATGGCTAATAATATGAGTTAGTTTGATAACAGTGAGTGTAATAAGTATAGTAATTGTCGTTCTATCGGTCATATAACCATAATATGGCCAATAATATGAGTTAGTTTGATAACAGTGAGTGTAATAAGTATAGTAATTGTCGTTATATCGATCATATAAGCATAATATGGCTAATAATATGATTTAGATTGATAATGATAAGAGTAATGAGTATAGTAATTGTCGTCCGATCGATCATATACGCATAATATGGCTAATAATATGAGTTAGATTGATAATAATAAGAGTAATGAGTATAGTAATTGTCGTCCTATCGGTCATATAACCATAATATGGCTAATAATATGAGTTAGATTGATAATAGTGAGTGTAATAAGTATAGTAATTGTCGTTCTATCGGTCATATAACCATAATATGGCTAATAATATGAGTTAGATTGATAATAATAAGAGTAATGAGTATAGTAATTGTCGTCCTATCGATCATATAAGCATAATATGGCTAATAATATGAGTTAGGTTGATAATAATGAGAGTAATAAGTATAGTAATTGTCGTTCTATCGATCATATAAGCATAATATGGCTAATAATATGAGTTAGATTGATAATAATAAGAGTAATAAGCATAGTAATTGTCGTTCTATCAGTCATATGACCATAATATGGCCAATAATATGAGTTAGTTTGATAACAGTGAGTGTAATAAGTATAGTAATTGTCGTTATATCGATCATATAAGCATAATATGGCTAATAATATGATTTAGATTGATAATGATAAGAGTAATGAGTATAGTAATTGTCGTCCTATCGATCATATACGCATAATATGGCTAATAATATGAGTTAGATTGATAATAATAAGAGTAATGAGTATAGTAATTGTCGTCCTATCGGTCATATAACCATAATATGGCTAATAATATGAGTTAGATTGATAACAGTGAGTGTAATAAGTATAGTAATTGTCGTTCTATCGGTCATATAACCATAATATGGCTAATAATATGAGTTAGTTTGATAACAGTGAGTGTAATAAGTATAGTAATTGTCGTTATATCGATCATATAAGCATAATATGGCTAATAATATGAGTTAGATTGATAATAATAAGAGTAATGAGTATAGTAATTGTCGTCCTATCGATCATATAAGCATAATATGGCTAATAATATGAGTTAGATTGATAATAATGAGAGTAATAAGTATAGTAATTGTCGTTCTATCGATCATATAAGCATAATATGGCTAATAATATGAGTTAGATTGATAATAATAAGAGTAATAAGCATAGTAATTGTCGTGCTATCGGTCATATAACCATAATATGGCTAATAATATGAGTTAGATTGATAATAATGAGTGTAATAAGTATAGTAATTGTCGTTATATCGATCATATAAGCATAATATGGCTAATAATATGATTTAGATTGATAATGATAAGAGTAATGAGTATAGTAATTGTCGTCCTATCGATCATATAAGCATAATATGGCTAATAATATGAGTTAGATTGATAATAATAAGAGTAATAAGTATAGTAATTGTCGTTCTATCGGTCATATAACCATAATATGGCTAATAATATGAGTTAGATTGATAATAATGAGTGTAATAAGTATAGTAATTGTCGTTATATCGATCATATAAGCATAATATGGCTAATAATATGATTTAGATTGAAAATGATAAGAGTAATGAGTATAGTAATTGTCGTCCTATCGATCATATAAGCATAATATGGCTAATAATATGAGTTAGATTGATAATAATAAGAGTAATGAGTGTAGTAATTGTCGTCCTATTGATCATATAAGCATAATATGGCTAATAATATGAGTTAGATTGATAATAATAAGAGTAATGAGTATAGTAATTGTCGTCCTATCGATCATATAAGCATAATATGGCTAATAATATGAGTTAGATTGATAATAATAAGAGTAATGAGTATAGTAATTGTCGTCCTATCGATCATATAAGCATAATATGGCTAATAATATGAGTTAGACTGATAATAATAAGAGTAATGAGTATAGTTATTGTCGTCCTATCGATCATGTAAGCATAATATGGCTAATAATATGAGTTAGATTGATAATAATAAGAGTAATAAGTATAGTAATTGTCGTTCTATCGGTCATATAACCATAATATGGCTAATAATATGAGTTAGATTGATAATAATACGAGTATTGAGTATAGTAATTGTCGTCCTATCGATCATATAAGCATAATATGGCTAATAATATGAGTTAGATTGATAATAATAAGAGTAATGAGTATAGTAATTGTCGTCCTATCGATCATATAAGCATAATATGGCTAATAATATGAGTTAGATTGATAACAGTGAGTGTAATAAGTATAGTAATTGTCGTTATATCGATCATATAAGCATAATATGGCTAATAATATGAGCTAGATTGATAATAATAAGAGTAATGTGTATAGTAACTGTCGTCCTATCGATCATATAAGCATAATATGGCTAATAATATGAGTTAGATTGATAATAATAAGAGTAATAAGTATAGTAATTGTCGTCCTATCGGTCATATAACCATAATATGGCTAATAATATGAGTTAGATTGATAATAGTGAGTGTAATAAGTATAGTGTTTGTCGTTCTATCGGTCATATAACCATAATATGGCTAATAATATGAATTAGGTTGATAATAATGAGAGTAATAAGTATAGTAATTGTCGTTCTATCGATCATATAAGCATAATATGGCTAATAATATGAGTTAGATTGATAATAATAAGAGTAATGAGCATAGTAATTGTCGTGCTATCGGTCATATAACCATAATATGGCTAATAATATGAGTTAGATTGATAATAATGAGAGTAATAAGTATAGTAATTGTCGTCCTATCGATCATATAAGCATAATATGGCTAATAATATGAGTTAGATTGATAATAATAAGAGTAATATGTATAGTAATTGTCGTTCTATCGGTCATATAACCATAATATGGCTAATAATATGAGTTAGTTTGATAACAGTGAGTGTAATAAGTATAGTTATTGTCGTCCTATCGATCATGTAAGCATAATATGGCTAATAATATGAGTTAGATTGATAATAATAAGAGTAATAAGTATAGTAATTGTCGTTCTATCGGTCATATAACCATAATATGGCTAATAATATGAGTTAGATTGATAATAATACGAGTATTGAGTATAGTAATTGTCGTCCTATCGATCATATAAGCATAATATGGCTAATAATATGAGTTAGATTGATAATAATAAGAGTAATGAGTATAGTAATTGTCGTCCTATCGATCATATAAGCATAATATGGCTAATAATATGAGTTAGATTGATAACAGTGAGTGTAATAAGTATAGTAATTGTCGTTATATCGATCATATAAGCATAATATGGCTAATAATATGAGCTAGATTGATAATAATAAGAGTAATGTGTATAGTAACTGTCGTCCTATCGATCATATAAGCATAATATGGCTAATAATATGAGTTAGATTGATAATAATAAGAGTAATAAGTATAGTAATTGTCGTCCTATCGGTCATATAACCATAATATGGCTAATAATATGAGTTAGATTGATAATAGTGAGTGTAATAAGTATAGTGTTTGTCGTTCTATCGGTCATATAACCATAATATGGCTAATAATATGAGTTAGTTTGATAACAGTGAGTGTAATAAGTATAGTAATTGTCGTTCTATCGGTCATATAACCATAATATGGCTAATAATATGAGTTAGATTGATAATAATAAGAGTAATGAGTATAGTAATTGTCGTCCTATCGATCATATAAGCATAATATGGCTAATAATATGAGTTAGGTTGATAATAATGAGAGTAATAAGTATAGTAATTGTCGTTCTATCGATCATATAAGCATAATATGGCTAATAATATGAGTTAGATTGATAATAATAAGAGTAATAAGCATAGTAATTGTCGTTCTATCGGTCATATGACCATAATATGGCCAATAATATGAGTTAGTTTGATAACAGTGAGTGTAATAAGTATAGTAATTGTCGTTATATCGATCATATAAGCATAATATGGCTAATAATATGATTTAGATTGATAATGATAAGAGTAATGAGTATAGTAATTGTCGTCCTATCGATCATATACGCATAATATGGCTAATAATATGAGTTAGATTGATAATAATAAGAGTAATGAGTATAGTAATTGTCGTCCTATCGGTCATATAACCATAATATGGCTAATAATATGAGTTAGATTGATAACAGTGAGTGTAATAAGTATAGTAATTGTCGTTCTATCGGTCATATAACCATAATATGGCTAATAATATGAGTTAGTTTGATAACAGTGAGTGTAATAAGTATAGTAATTGTCGTTATATCGATCATATAAGCATAATATGGCTAATAATATGAGTTAGATTGATAATAATAAGAGTAATGAGTATAGTAATTGTCGTCCTATCGATCATATAAGCATAATATGGCTAATAATATGAGTTAGATTGATAATAATGAGAGTAATAAGTATAGTAATTGTCGTTCTATCGATCATATAAGCATAATATGGCTAATAATATGAGTTAGATTGATAATAATAAGAGTAATAAGCATAGTAATTGTCGTGCTATCGGTCATATAGCCATAATATGGCTAATAATATGAGTTAGATTGATAATAATGAGTGTAATAAGTATAGTAATTGTCGTTATATCGATCATATAAGCATAATATGGCTAATAATATGATTTAGATTGATAATGATAAGAGTAATGAGTATAGTAATTGTCGTCCTATCGATCATATAAGCATAATATGGCTAATAATATGAGTTAGATTGATAATAATAAGAGTAATAAGTATAGTAATTGTCGTTCTATCGGTCATATAACCATAATATGGCTAATAATATGAGTTAGATTGATAATAGTGAGTGTAATAAGTATAGTAATTGTCGTTCTATCGGTCGTATAACCATAATATGGCTAATAATATGAGTTAGATTGATAATAATGAGTGTAATAAGTATAGTAATTGTCGTTATATCGATCATATAAGCATAATATGGCTAATAATATGATTTAGATTGATAATGATAAGAGTAATGAGTATAGTAATTGTCGTCCTATCGATCATATAAGCATAATATGGCTAATAATATGAGTTAGATTGATAATAATAAGAGTAATAAGTTTAGTAATTGTCGTTCTATCGGTCATATAACCATAATATGGCTAATAATATGAGTTAGATTGATAATAGTGAGTGTAATAAGTATAGTAATTGTCGTTCTATCGGTCATATAACCATAATATGGCCAATAATATGAGTTAGTTTGATAACACTGAGTGTAATAAGTATAGTAATTGTCGTTATATCGATCATATAAGCATAATATGGCTAATAATATGATTTAGATTGATAATGATAAGAGTAATGAGTATAGTAATTGTCGTCCTATCGATCATATAAGCATAATATGGCTAATAATATGAGTTAGATTGATAATAATAAGAGTAATGAGTGTAGTAATTGTCGTCCTATTGATCATATAAGCATAATATGGCTAATAATATGAGTTAGATTGATAATAATAAGAGTAATGAGCATAGTAATTGTCGTGCTATCGGTCATATAACCATAATATGGCTAATAATATGAGTTAGATTGATAATAATGAGAGTAATAAGTATAGTAATTGTCGTTCTATCGGTCATATAACCATAATATGGCTCGTAATATGAGTTGGATTGATAACAGTGAGTGTAATAAGTATAGTAATTGTCGTTATATCGATCATATAAGCATAATATGGCTAATAATATGATTTAGATTGATAATGATAAGAGTAATGAGTATAGTAATTGTCGTCCTATCGATCATATACGCATAATATGGCTAATAATATGAGTTAGATTGATAATAATAAGAGTAATGAGCATAGTAATTGTCGTGCTATCGGTCATATAACCATAATATGGCTAATAATATGAGTTAGATTGATAATAGTGGGTGTAATAAGTATAGTAATTGTCGTTCTATCGGTCATATAACCATAATATGGCTAATAATATGAGTTAGTTTGATAACAGTGAGTGTAATAAGTATAGTAATTGTCGTTATATCGATCATATAAGCATAATATGGCTAATAATATGAGGTAGATTGATAATAATAAGAGTAATGAGTATAGTAATTGTCGTCCTATCGATCATATAAGCATAATATGGCTAATAATATGAGTTAGATTGATAATAATGAGTGTAATAAGTATAGTAATTGTCGTTATATCGATCATATAAGCATAATATGGCTAATAATATGAGTTGGATTGATAACAGTGAGTGTAATAAGTATAGTAATTGTCGTTCTATCGGTCATATAACCATAATATGGCTAATAATATGAGTTAGTTTGATAACAGTGAGTGTAATAAGTATAGTAATTGTCGTTATATCGATCATATAAGCATAATATGGCTAATAATATGAGTTAGATTGATAATAATAAGAGTAATGAGTATAGTAATTGTCGTCCTATCGATCATATAAGCATAATATGGCTAATAATATGAGTTAGATTGATAATAATGAGAGTAATAAGTATAGTAATTGTCGTTCTATCGATCATATAAGCATAATATGGCTAATAATATGAGTTAGATTGATAATAATGAGAGTAATAAGCATAGTAATTGTCGTGCTATCGGTCATATAACCATAATATGGCTAATAATATGAGTTAGATTGATAATAATGAGTGTAATAAGTATAGTAATTGTCGTTATATCGATCATATAAGCATAATATGGCTAATAATATGATTTAGATTGATAATGATAAGAGTAATGAGTATAGTAATTGTCGTCCTATCGATCATATAAGCATAATATGGCTAATAATATGAGTTAGATTGATAATAATAAGAGTAATAAGTATAGTAATTGTCGTTCTATCGGTCATATAACCATAATATGGCTAATAATATGAGTTAGATTGATAATAGTGAGTGTAATAAGTATAGTAATTGTCGTTCTATCGGTCATATAACCATAATATGGCCAATAATATGAGTTAGTTTGATAACAGTGAGTGCAATAAGTATAGTAATTGTCGTTATATCGATCATATAAGCATAATATGGCTAATAATATGATTTAGATTGATAATGATAAGAGTAATGAGTATAGTAATTGTCGTCCTATCGATCATATACGCATAATATGGCTAATAATATGAGTTAGATTGATAATAATAAGAGTAATGAGTATAGTAATTGTCGTCCTATCGGTCATATAACCATAATATGGCTAATAATATGAGTTAGATTGATAATAGTGAGTGTAATAAGTATAGTAATTGTCGTTCTATCGGTCATATAACCATAATATGGCTAATAATATGAGTTAGTTTGATAACAGTGAGTGTAATAAGTATAGTAATTGTCGTTATATCGATCATATAAGCATAATATGGCTAATAATATGAGGTAGATTGATAATAATAAGAGTAATGAGTATAGTAATTGTCGTCCTATCGATCATATAAGCATAATATGGCTAATAATATGAGTTAGATTGATAATAATGAGTGTAATAAGTATAGTAATTGTCGTTATATCGATCATATAAGCATAATATGGCTAATAATATGAGTTGGATTGATAACAGTGAGTGTAATAAGTATAGTAATTGTCGTTATATCGATCATATAAGCATAATATGGCTAATAATATGATTTAGATTGATAATGATAAGAGTAATGAGTATAGTAATTGTCGTCCTATCGATCATATACGCATAATATGGCTAATAATATGAGTTAGATTGATAATAATAAGAGTAATGAGCATAGTAATTGTCGTGCTATCGGTCATATAACCATAATATGGCTAATAATAAGAGTTAGATTGATAATAATGACAGTAATAAGTATAGTAATTGTCGTTCTATCGGTCATATAACCATAATATGGCTCGTAATATGAGTTGGATTGATAACAGTGAGTGTAATAAGTATAGTAATTGTCGTTATATCGATCATATAAGCATAATATGCCTAATAATATGAGTTAGATTGATAATAATAAGAGTAATGAGTATAGTAATTGTCGTCCTATCGATCATATAAGCATAATATGGCTAATAATATGAGTTAGATTGATAATAATAAGAGTAATGAGTATAGTAATTGTCGTCCTATCGATCATATAAGCATAATATGGCTAATAATATGAGTTAGTTTGATAATAATAAGAGTAATGAGTATAGTAATTGTCGTCCTATCGATCATATAAGCATAATATGGCTAATAATATGAGTTAGATTGATAATAATAAGAGAAATGAGCATAGTAATTGTCGTGCTATCGGTCATATAACCATAATATGGCTAATAATATGAGTTAGATTGATAATAATGAGAGTAATAAGTATAGTAATTGTCGTTATATCGATCATATAAGCATAATATGGCTAATAATATGAGTTAGATTGATAATAATAAGAGTAATAAGTATAGTAATTGTCGTCCTATCGATCATATAAGCATAATATGGCTAATAATATGAGTTAGATTGATAATAATAAGAGTAATAAGTATAGTAATTGTCGTTCTATCGGTCATATAACCATAATATGGCTAATAATATGAGTTAGTTTGATAACAGTGAGTGTAATAAGTATAGTAATTGTCGTTCTATCGGTCATATAACCATAATATGGCCAATAATATGAGTTAGTTTGATAACAGTGAGTGTAATAAGTATAGTAATTGTCGTTATATCGATCATATAAGCATAATATGGCTAATAATATGATTTAGATTGATAATGATAAGAGTAATGAGTATAGTAATTGTCGTCCGATCGATCATATACGCATAATATGGCTAATAATATGAGTTAGATTGATAATAATAAGAGTAATGAGTATAGTAATTGTCGTCCTATCGGTCATATAACCATAATATGGCTAATAATATGAGTTAGATTGATAATAGTGAGTGTAATAAGTATAGTAATTGTCGTTCTATCGGTCATATAACCATAATATGGCTAATAATATGAGTTAGATTGATAATAATAAGAGTAATGAGTATAGTAATTGTCGTCCTATCGATCATATAAGCATAATATGGCTAATAATATGAGTTAGGTTGATAATAATGAGAGTAATAAGTATAGTAATTGTCGTTCTATCGATCATATAAGCATAATATGGCTAATAATATGAGTTAGATTGATAATAATAAGAGTAATAAGCATAGTAATTGTCGTTCTATCGGTCATATGACCATAATATGGCCAATAATATGAGTTAGTTTGATAACAGTGAGTGTAATAAGTATAGTAATTGTCGTTATATCGATCATATAAGCATAATATGGCTAATAATATGATTTAGATTGATAATGATAAGAGTAATGAGTATAGTAATTGTCGTCCTATCGATCATATACGCATAATATGGCTAATAATATGAGTTAGATTGATAATAATAAGAGTAATGAGTATAGTAATTGTCGTCCTATCGGTCATATAACCATAATATGGCTAATAATATGAGTTAGATTGATAACAGTGAGTGTAATAAGTATAGTAATTGTCGTTCTATCGGTCATATAACCATAATATGGCTAATAATATGAGTTAGTTTGATAACAGTGAGTGTAATAAGTATAGTAATTGTCGTTATATCGATCATATAAGCATAATATGGCTAATAATATGAGTTAGATTGATAATAATAAGAGTAATGAGTATAGTAATTGTCGTCCTATCGATCATATAAGCATAATATGGCTAATAATATGAGTTAGATTGATAATAATGAGAGTAATAAGTATAGTAATTGTCGTTCTATCGATCATATAAGCATAATATGGCTAATAATATGAGTTAGATTGATAATAATGAGAGTAATAAGCATAGTAATTGTCGTGCTATCGGTCATATAACCATAATATGGCTAATAATATGAGTTAGATTGATAATAATGAGTGTAATAAGTATAGTAATTGTCGTTATATCGATCATATAAGCATAATATGGCTAATAATATGATTTAGATTGATAATGATAAGAGTAATGAGTATAGTAATTGTCGTCCTATCGATCATATAAGCATAATATGGCTAATAATATGAGTTAGATTGATAATAATAAGAGTAATAAGTATAGTAATTGTCGTTCTATCGGTCATATAACCATAATATGGCTAATAATATGAGTTAGTTTGATAACAGTGAGTGTAATAAGTATAGTAATTGTCGTTCTATCGGTCATATAACCATAATATGGCCAATAATATGAGTTAGTTTGATAACAGTGAGTGTAATAAGTATAGTAATTGTCGTTATATCGATCATATAAGCATAATATGGCTAATAATATGATTTAGATTGATAATGATAAGAGTAATGAGTATAGTAATTGTCGTCCGATCGATCATATACGCATAATATGGCTAATAATATGAGTTAGATTGATAATAATAAGAGTAATGAGTATAGTAATTGTCGTCCTATCGGTCATATAACCATAATATGGCTAATAATATGAGTTAGATTGATAATAGTGAGTGTAATAAGTATAGTAATTGTCGTTCTATCGGTCATATAACCATAATATGGCTAATAATATGAGTTAGATTGATAATAATAAGAGTAATGAGTATAGTAATTGTCGTCCTATCGATCATATAAGCATAATATGGCTAATAATATGAGTTAGGTTGATAATAATGAGAGTAATAAGTATAGTAATTGTCGTTCTATCGATCATATAAGCATAATATGGCTAATAATATGAGTTAGATTGATAATAATAAGAGTAATAAGCATAGTAATTGTCGTTCTATCGGTCATATGACCATAATATGGCCAATAATATGAGTTAGTTTGATAACAGTGAGTGTAATAAGTATAGTAATTGTCGTTATATCGATCATATAAGCATAATATGGCTAATAATATGATTTAGATTGATAATGATAAGAGTAATGAGTATAGTAATTGTCGTCCTATCGATCATATACGCATAATATGGCTAATAATATGAGTTAGATTGATAATAATAAGAGTAATGAGTATAGTAATTGTCGTCCTATCGGTCATATAACCATAATATGGCTAATAATATGAGTTAGATTGATAACAGTGAGTGTAATAAGTATAGTAATTGTCGTTCTATCGGTCATATAACCATAATATGGCTAATAATATGAGTTAGTTTGATAACAGTGAGTGTAATAAGTATAGTAATTGTCGTTATATCGATCATATAAGCATAATATGGCTAATAATATGAGTTAGATTGATAATAATAAGAGTAATGAGTATAGTAATTGTCGTCCTATCGATCATATAAGCATAATATGGCTAATAATATGAGTTAGATTGATAATAATGAGAGTAATAAGTATAGTAATTGTCGTTCTATCGATCATATAAGCATAATATGGCTAATAATATGAGTTAGATTGATAATAATGAGAGTAATAAGCATAGTAATTGTCGTGCTATCGGTCATATAACCATAATATGGCTAATAATATGAGTTAGATTGATAATAATGAGTGTAATAAGTATAGTAATTGTCGTTATATCGATCATATAAGCATAATATGGCTAATAATATGATTTAGATTGATAATGATAAGAGTAATGAGTATAGTAATTGTCGTCCTATCGATCATATAAGCATAATATGGCTAATAATATGAGTTAGATTGATAATAATAAGAGTAATAAGTATAGTAATTGTCGTTCTATCGGTCATATAACCATAATATGGCTAATAATATGAGTTAGATTGATAATAGTGAGTGTAATAAGTATAGTAATTGTCGTTCTATCGGTCATATAACCATAATATGGCCAATAATATGAGTTAGTTTGATAACAGTGAGTGTAATAAGTATAGTAATTGTCGTTATATCGATCATATAAGCATAATATGGCTAATAATATGATTTAGATTGATAATGATAAGAGTAATGAGTATAGTAATTGTCGTCCTATCGATCATTTAAGCATAATATGGCTAATAATATGAGTTAGATTGATAATAATACGAGTATTGAGTATAGTAATTGTCGTCATATCGATCATATAAGCATAATATGGCTAATAATATGAGTTAGATTGATAATAATAAGAGTAATGAGTATAGTAATTGTCGTCCTATCGATCATATACGCATAATATGGCTAATAATATGAGTTAGATTGATAATAATAAGAGTAATGAGTATAGTAATTGTCGTCCTATCGGTCATATAACCATAATATGGCTAATAATATGAGTTAGATTGATAATAGTGAGTGTAATAAGTATAGTAATTGTCGTTCTATCGGTCATATAACCATAATATGGCTAATAATATGAGTTAGTTTGATAACAGTGAGTGTAATAAGTATAGTAATTGTCGTTATATCGATCATATAAGCATAATATGGCTAATAATATGAGGTAGATTGATAATAATAAGAGTAATGAGTATAGTAATTGTCGTCCTATCGATCATATAAGCATAATATGGCTAATAATATGAGTTAGATTGATAATAATGAGTGTAATAAGTATAGTAATTGTCGTTATATCGATCATATAAGCATAATATGGCTAATAATATGAGTTGGATTGATAACAGTGAGTGTAATAAGTATAGTAATTGTCGTTATATCGATCATATAAGCATAATATGGCTAATAATATGATTTAGATTGATAATGATAAGAGTAATGAGTATAGTAATTGTCGTCCTATCGATCATATACGCATAATATGGCTAATAATATGAGTTAGATTGATAATAATAAGAGTAATGAGCATAGTAATTGTCGTGCTATCGGTCATATAACCATAATATGGCTAATAATAAGAGTTAGATTGATAATAATGACAGTAATAAGTATAGTAATTGTCGTTCTATCGGTCATATAACCATAATATGGCTCGTAATATGAGTTGGATTGATAACAGTGAGTGTAATAAGTATAGTAATTGTCGTTATATCGATCATATAAGCATAATATGCCTAATAATATGAGTTAGATTGATAATAATAAGAGTAATGAGTATAGTAATTGTCGTCCTATCGATCATATAAGCATAATGTGGCTAATAATATGAGTTAGATTGATAATAATAAGAGTAATGAGTATAGTAATTGTCGTCCTATCGATCATATAAGCATAATATGGCTAATAATATGAGTTAGTTTGATAATAATAAGAGTAATGAGTATAGTAATTGTCGTCCTATCGATCATATAAGCATAATATGGCTAATAATATGAGTTAGATTGATAATAATGAGTGTAATAAGTATAGTAATTGTCGTTATATCGATCATATAAGCATAATATGGCTAATAATATGATTTAGATTGATAATGATAAGAGTAATGAGTATAGTAATTGTCGTCCTATCGATCATATAAGCATAATATGGCTAATAATATGAGTTAGATTGATAATAATAAGAGTAATGAGTGTAGTAATTGTCGTCCTATTGATCATATAAGCATAATATGGCTAATAATATGAGTTAGATTGATAATAATAAGAGTAATGAGTATAGTAATTGTCGTCCTATCGATCATATAAGCATAATATGGCTAATAATATGAGTTAGATTGATAATAATAAGAGTAATGAGTATAGTAATTGTCGTCCTATCGATCATATAAGCATAATATGGCTAATAATATGAGTTAGACTGATAATAATAAGAGTAATGAGTATAGTTATTGTCGTCCTATCGATCATGTAAGCATAATATGGCTAATAATATGAGTTAGATTGATAATAATAAGAGTAATAAGTATAGTAATTGTCGTTCTATCGGTCATATAACCATAATATGGCTAATAATATGAGTTAGATTGATAATAATACGAGTATTGAGTATAGTAATTGTCGTCCTATCGATCATATAAGCATAATATGGCTAATAATATGAGCTATAATTGATAATAATAAGAGTAATGTGTATAGTAACTGTCGTCCTATCGATCATATAAGCATAATATGGCTAATAATATGAGTTAGATTGATAATAATAAGAGTAATAAGTATAGTAATTGTCGTCCTATCGGTCATATAACCATAATATGGCTAATAATATGAGTTAGATTGATAATAGTGAGTGTAATAAGTATAGTGTTTGTCGTTCTATCGGTCATATAACCATAATATGGCTAATAATATGAGTTAGTTTGATAACAGTGAGTGTAATAAGTATAGTAATTGTCGTTATATCGATCATATAAGCATAATATGGCTAATAATACGAGTTAGATTGATAATAATAAGAGTAATGAGTATAGTAATTGTCGTCCTATCGATCATATAAGCATAATATGGCTAATAATATGAATTAGGTTGATAATAATGAGAGTAATAAGTATAGTAATTGTCGTTCTATCGATCATATAAGCATAATATGGCTAATAATATGAGTTAGATTGATAATAATAAGAGTAATGAGCATAGTAATTGTCGTGCTATCGGTCATATAACCATAATATGGCTAATAATATGAGTTAGATTGATAATAATGAGAGTAATAAGTATAGTAATTGTCGTTATATCGATCATATAAGCATAATATGGCTAATAATATGAGTTAGATTGATAATAATGAGAGTAATGAGTATAGTAATTGTCGTCCTATCGATCATATAAGCATAATATGGCTAATAATATGAGTTAGATTGATAATAATAAGAGTAATAAGTATAGTAATTGTCGTTCTATCGGTCATATAACCATAATATGGCTAATAATATGAGTTAGATTGATAAAAGTGAGTGTAATAAGTATAGTAATTGTCGTTCTATCGGTCATATAACCATAATATGGCTAATAATATGAGTTAGTTTGATAACAGTGAGTGTAATAAGTATAGTAATTGTCGTTCTATCGGTCATATAACCATAATATGGCCAATAATATGAGTTAGTTTGATAACAGTGAGTGTAATAAGTATAGTAATTGTCGTTATATCGATCATATAAGCATAATATGGCTAATAATATGATTTAGATTGATAATGATAAGAGTAATGAGTATAGTAATTGTCGTCCGATCGATCATATACGCATAATATGGCTAATAATATGAGTTAGATTGATAATAATAAGAGTAATGAGTATAGTAATTGTCGTCCTATCGGTCATATAACCATAATATGGCTAATAATATGAGTTAGATTGATAATAGTGAGTGTAATAAGTATAGTAATTGTCGTTCTATCGGTCATATAACCATAATATGGCTAATAATATGAGTTAGATTGATAATAATAAGAGTAATGAGTATAGTAATTGTCGTCCTATCGATCATATAAGCATAATATGGCTAATAATATGAGTTAGGTTGATAATAATGAGAGTAATAAGTATAGTAATTGTCGTTCTATCGATCATATAAGCATAATATGGCTAATAATATGAGTTAGATTGATAATAATAAGAGTAATAAGCATAGTAATTGTCGTTCTATCGGTCATATGACCATAATATGGCCAATAATATGAGTTAGTTTGATAACAGTGAGTGTAATAAGTATAGTAATTGTCGTTATATCGATCATATAAGCATAATATGGCTAATAATATGATTTAGATTGATAATGATAAGAGTAATGAGTATAGTAATTGTCGTCCTATCGATCATATACGCATAATATGGCTAATAATATGAGTTAGATTGATAATAATAAGAGTAATGAGTATAGTAATTGTCGTCCTATCGGTCATATAACCATAATATGGCTAATAATATGAGTTAGATTGATAACAGTGAGTGTAATAAGTATAGTAATTGTCGTTCTATCGGTCATATAACCATAATATGGCTAATAATATGAGTTAGTTTGATAACAGTGAGTGTAATAAGTATAGTAATTGTCGTTATATCGATCATATAAGCATAATATGGCTAATAATATGAGTTAGATTGATAATAATAAGAGTAATGAGTATAGTAATTGTCGTCCTATCGATCATATAAGCATAATATGGCTAATAATATGAGTTAGATTGATAATAATGAGAGTAATAAGTATAGTAATTGTCGTTCTATCGATCATATAAGCATAATATGGCTAATAATATGAGTTAGATTGATAATAATAAGAGTAATAAGCATAGTAATTGTCGTGCTATCGGTCATATAACCATAATATGGCTAATAATATGAGTTAGATTGATAATAATGAGTGTAATAAGTATAGTAATTGTCGTTATATCGATCATATAAGCATAATATGGCTAATAATATGATTTAGATTGATAATGATAAGAGTAATGAGTATAGTAATTGTCGTCCTATCGATCATATAAGCATAATATGGCTAATAATATGAGTTAGATTGATAATAATAAGAGTAATAAGTATAGTAATTGTCGTTCTATCGGTCATATAACCATAATATGGCTAATAATATGAGTTAGATTGATAATAATGAGTGTAATAAGTATAGTAATTGTCGTTATATCGATCATATAAGCATAATATGGCTAATAATATGATTTAGATTGAAAATGATAAGAGTAATGAGTATAGTAATTGTCGTCCTATCGATCATATAAGCATAATATGGCTAATAATATGAGTTAGATTGATAATAATAAGAGTAATGAGTGTAGTAATTGTCGTCCTATTGATCATATAAGCATAATATGGCTAATAATATGAGTTAGATTGATAATAATAAGAGTAATGAGTATAGTAATTGTCGTCCTATCGATCATATAAGCATAATATGGCTAATAATATGAGTTAGATTGATAATAATAAGAGTAATGAGTATAGTAATTGTCGTCCTATCGATCATATAAGCATAATATGGCTAATAATATGAGTTAGACTGATAATAATAAGAGTAATGAGTATAGTTATTGTCGTCCTATCGATCATGTAAGCATAATATGGCTAATAATATGAGTTAGATTGATAATAATAAGAGTAATAAGTATAGTAATTGTCGTTCTATCGGTCATATAACCATAATATGGCTAATAATATGAGTTAGATTGATAATAATACGAGTATTGAGTATAGTAATTGTCGTCCTATCGATCATATAAGCATAATATGGCTAATAATATGAGTTAGATTGATAATAATAAGAGTAATGAGTATAGTAATTGTCGTCCTATCGATCATATAAGCATAATATGGCTAATAATATGAGTTAGATTGATAACAGTGAGTGTAATAAGTATAGTAATTGTCGTTATATCGATCATATAAGCATAATATGGCTAATAATATGAGCTAGATTGATAATAATAAGAGTAATGTGTATAGTAACTGTCGTCCTATCGATCATATAAGCATAATATGGCTAATAATATGAGTTAGATTGATAATAATAAGAGTAATAAGTATAGTAATTGTCGTCCTATCGGTCATATAACCATAATATGGCTAATAATATGAGTTAGATTGATAATAGTGAGTGTAATAAGTATAGTGTTTGTCGTTCTATCGGTCATATAACCATAATATGGCTAATAATATGAGTTAGTTTGATAACGGTGAGTGTAATAAGTATAGTAATTGTCGTTATATCGATCATATAAGCATAATATGGCTAATAATACGAGTTAGATTGATAATAATAAGAGTAATGAGTATAGTAATTGTCGTCCTATCGATCATATAAGCATAATATGGCTAATAATATGAATTAGGTTGATAATAATGAGAGTAATAAGTATAGTAATTGTCGTTCTATCGATCATATAAGCATAATATGGCTAATAATATGAGTTAGATTGATAATAATAAGAGTAATGAGCATAGTAATTGTCGTGCTATCGGTCATATAACCATAATATGGCTAATAATATGAGTTAGATTGATAATAATGAGAGTAATAAGTATAGTAATTGTCGTCCTATCGATCATATAAGCATAATATGGCTAATAATATGAGTTAGATTGATAATAATAAGAGTAATAAGTATAGTAATTGTCGTTCTATCGGTCATATAACCATAATATGGCTAATAATATGAGTTAGTTTGATAACAGTGAGTGTAATAAGTATAGTTATTGTCGTCCTATCGATCATGTAAGCATAATATGGCTAATAATATGAGTTAGATTGATAATAATAAGAGTAATAAGTATAGTAATTGTCGTTCTATCGGTCATATAACCATAATATGGCTAATAATATGAGTTAGATTGATAATAATACGAGTATTGAGTATAGTAATTGTCGTCCTATCGATCATATAAGCATAATATGGCTAATAATATGAGTTAGATTGATAATAATAAGAGTAATGAGTATAGTAATTGTCGTCCTATCGATCATATAAGCATAATATGGCTAATAATATGAGTTAGATTGATAACAGTGAGTGTAATAAGTATAGTAATTGTCGTTATATCGATCATATAAGCATAATATGGCTAATAATATGAGCTAGATTGATAATAATAAGAGTAATGTGTATAGTAACTGTCGTCCTATCGATCATATAAGCATAATATGGCTAATAATATGAGTTAGATTGATAATAATAAGAGTAATAAGTATAGTAATTGTCGTCCTATCGGTCATATAACCATAATATGGCTAATAATATGAGTTAGATTGATAATAGTGAGTGTAATAAGTATAGTGTTTGTCGTTCTATCGGTCATATAACCATAATATGGCTAATAATATGAGTTAGTTTGATAACAGTGAGTGTAATAAGTATAGTAATTGTCGTTCTATCGGTCATATAACCATAATATGGCTAATAATATGAGTTAGATTGATAATAATAAGAGTAATGAGTATAGTAATTGTCGTCCTATCGATCATATAAGCATAATATGGCTAATAATATGAGTTAGGTTGATAATAATGAGAGTAATAAGTATAGTAATTGTCGTTCTATCGATCATATAAGCATAATATGGCTAATAATATGAGTTAGATTGATAATAATAAGAGTAATAAGCATAGTAATTGTCGTTCTATCGGTCATATGACCATAATATGGCCAATAATATGAGTTAGTTTGATAACAGTGAGTGTAATAAGTATAGTAATTGTCGTTATATCGATCATATAAGCATAATATGGCTAATAATATGATTTAGATTGATAATGATAAGAGTAATGAGTATAGTAATTGTCGTCCTATCGATCATATACGCATAATATGGCTAATAATATGAGTTAGATTGATAATAATAAGAGTAATGAGTATAGTAATTGTCGTCCTATCGGTCATATAACCATAATATGGCTAATAATATGAGTTAGATTGATAACAGTGAGTGTAATAAGTATAGTAATTGTCGTTCTATCGGTCATATAACCATAATATGGCTAATAATATGAGTTAGTTTGATAACAGTGAGTGTAATAAGTATAGTAATTGTCGTTATATCGATCATATAAGCATAATATGGCTAATAATATGAGTTAGATTGATAATAATAAGAGTAATGAGTATAGTAATTGTCGTCCTATCGATCATATAAGCATAATATGGCTAATAATATGAGTTAGATTGATAATAATGAGAGTAATAAGTATAGTAATTGTCGTTCTATCGATCATATAAGCATAATATGGCTAATAATATGAGTTAGATTGATAATAATAAGAGTAATAAGCATAGTAATTGTCGTGCTATCGGTCATATAACCATAATATGGCTAATAATATGAGTTAGATTGATAATAATGAGTGTAATAAGTATAGTAATTGTCGTTATATCGATCATATAAGCATAATATGGCTAATAATATGATTTAGATTGATAATGATAAGAGTAATGAGTATAGTAATTGTCGTCCTATCGATCATATAAGCATAATATGGCTAATAATATGATTTAGATTGATAATGATAAGAGTAATGAGTATAGTAATTGTCGTCCTATCGATCATATAAGCATAATATGGCTAATAATATGAGTTAGATTGATAATAATGAGAGTAATAAGTATAGTAATTGTCGTTCTATCGATCATATAAGCATAATATGGCTAATAATATGAGTTAGATTGATAATAATAAGAGTAATAAGCATAGTAATTGTCGTTCTATCGGTCATATAACCATAATATGGCTAATAATATGAGTTAGATTGATAATAGTGAGTGTAATAAGTATAGTAATTGTCGTTCTATCGGTCGTATAACCATAATATGGCTAATAATATGAGTTAGATTGATAATAATGAGTGTAATAAGTATAGTAATTGTCGTTATATCGATCATATAAGCATAATATGGCTAATAATATGATTTAGATTGATAATGATAAGAGTAATGAGTATAGTAATTGTCGTCCTATCGATCATATAAGCATAATATGGCTAATAATATGAGTTAGATTGATAATAATAAGAGTAATAAGTTTAGTAATTGTCGTTCTATCGGTCATATAACCATAATATGGCTAATAATATGAGTTAGATTGATAATAGTGAGTGTAATAAGTATAGTAATTGTCGTTCTATCGGTCATATAACCATAATATGGCCAATAATATGAGTTAGTTTGATAACACTGAGTGTAATAAGTATAGTAATTGTCGTTATATCGATCATATAAGCATAATATGGCTAATAATATGATTTAGATTGATAATGATAAGAGTAATGAGTATAGTAATTGTCGTCCTCTTGATCATATAAGCATAATATGGCTAATAATATGAGTTAGATTGATAATAATAAGAGTAATGAGCATAGTAATTGTCGTGCTATCGGTCATATAACCATAATATGGCTAATAATATGAGTTAGATTGATAATAATGAGAGTAATAAGTATAGTAATTGTCGTTCTATCGGTCATATAACCATAATATGGCTCGTAATATGAGTTGGATTGATAACAGTGAGTGTAATAAGTATAGTAATTGTCGTTATATCGATCATATAAGCATAATATGGCTAATAATATGATTTAGATTGATAATGATAAGAGTAATGAGTATAGTAATTGTCGTCCTATCGATCATATACGCATAATATGGCTAATAATATGAGTTAGATTGATAATAATAAGAGTAATGAGCATAGTAATTGTCGTGCTATCGGTCATATAACCATAATATGGCTTATAATATGATTTAGATTGATAATGATAAGAGTAATGAGTATAGTAATTGTCGTCCTATCGATCATATACGCATAATATGGCTAATAATATGAGTTAGATTGATAATAATAAGAGTAATGAGTATAGTAATTGTCGTCCTATCGATCATATAAGCATAATATGGCTAATAATATGAGTTAGACTGATAATAATAAGAGTAATGAGTATAGTTATTGTCGTCCTATCGATCATGTAAGCATAATATGGCTAATAATATGAGTTAGATTGATAATAATAAGAGTAATAAGTATAGTAATTGTCGCTCTATCGGTCATATAACCATAATATGGCTAATAATATGAGTTAGATTGATAATAATACGAGTATTGAGTATAGTAATTGTCGTCCTATCGATCATATAAGCATAATATGGCTAATAATATGAGTTAGATTGATAATAATAAGAGTAATGAGTATAGTAATTGTCGTCCTATCGATCATATAAGCATAATATGGCTAATAATATGAGTTAGATTGATAACAGTGAGTGTAATAAGTATAGTAATTGTCGTTATATCGATCATATAAGCATAATATGGCTAATAATATGAGCTAGATTGATAATAATAAGAGTAATGTGTATAGTAACTGTCGTCCTATCGATCATATAAGCATAATATGGCTAATAATATGAGTTAGATTGATAATAATAAGAGTAATAAGTATAGTAATTGTCGTCCTATCGGTCATATAACCATAATATGGCTAATAATATGAGTTAGATTGATAATAGTGAGTGTAATAAGTATAGTGTTTGTCGTTCTATCGGTCATATAACCATAATATGGCTAATAATATGAGTTAGTTTGATAACAGTGAGTGTAATAAGTATAGTAATTGTCGTTATATCGATCATATAAGCATAATATGGCTAATAATACGAGTTAGATTGATAATAATAAGAGTAATGAGTATAGTAATTGTCGTCCTATCGATCATATAAGCATAATATGGCTAATAATATGAATTAGGTTGATAATAATGAGAGTAATAAGTATAGTAATTGTCGTTCTATCGATCATATAAGCATAATATGGCTAATAATATGAGTTAGATTGATAATAATAAGAGTAATGAGCATAGTAATTGTCGTGCTATCGGTCATATAACCATAATATGGCTAATAATATGAGTTAGATTGATAATAATGAGAGTAATAAGTATAGTAATTGTCGTTATATCGATCATATAAGCATAATATGGCTAATAATATGAGTTAGATTGATAATAATAAGAGTAATGAGTATAGTAATTGTCGTCCTATCGATCATATAAGCATAATATGGCTAATAATATGAGTTAGACTGATAATAATAAGAGTAATGAGTATAGTTATTGTCGTCCTATCGATCATGTAAGCATAATATGGCTAATAATATGAGTTAGATTGATAATAATAAGAGTAATAAGTATAGTAATTGTCGTTCTATCGGTCATATAACCATAATATGGCTAATAATATGAGTTAGATTGATAATAATAAGAGTAATGAGTATAGTAATTGTCGTCCTATCGATCATATAAGCATAATATGGCTAATAATATGAGTTAGGTTGATAATAATGAGAGTAATAAGTATAGTAATTGTCGTTCTATCGATCATATAAGCATAATATGGCTAATAATATGAGTTAGATTGATAATAATAAGAGTAATAAGCATAGTAATTGTCGTTCTATCGGTCATATGACCATAATATGGCCAATAATATGAGTTAGTTTGATAACAGTGAGTGTAATAAGTATAGTAATTGTCGTTATATCGATCATATAAGCATAATATGGCTAATAATATGATTTAGATTGATAATGATAAGAGTAATGAGTATAGTAATTGTCGTCCTATCGATCATATACGCATAATATGGCTAATAATATGAGTTAGATTGATAATAATAAGAGTAATGAGTATAGTAATTGTCGTCCTATCGGTCATATAACCATAATATGGCTAATAATATGAGTTAGATTGATAACAGTGAGTGTAATAAGTATAGTAATTGTCGTTCTATCGGTCATATAACCATAATATGGCTAATAATATGAGTTAGTTTGATAACAGTGAGTGTAATAAGTATAGTAATTGTCGTTATATCGATCATATAAGCATAATATGGCTAATAATATGAGTTAGATTGATAATAATAAGAGTAATGAGTATAGTAATTGTCGTCCTATCGATCATATAAGCATAATATGGCTAATAATATGAGTTAGATTGATAATAATGAGAGTAATAAGTATAGTAATTGTCGTTCTATCGATCATATAAGCATAATATGGCTAATAATATGAGTTAGATTGATAATAATGAGAGTAATAAGCATAGTAATTGTCGTGCTATCGGTCATATAACCATAATATGGCTAATAATATGAGTTAGATTGATAATAATGAGTGTAATAAGTATAGTAATTGTCGTTATATCGATCATATAAGCATAATATGGCTAATAATATGATTTAGATTGATAATGATAAGAGTAATGAGTATAGTAATTGTCGTCCTATCGATCATATAAGCATAATATGGCTAATAATATGAGTTAGATTGATAATAATAAGAGTAATAAGTATAGTAATTGTCGTTCTATCGGTCATATAACCATAATATGGCTAATAATATGAGTTAGATTGATAATAGTGAGTGTAATAAGTATAGTAATTGTCGTTCTATCGGTCATATAACCATAATATGGCCAATAATATGAGTTAGTTTGATAACAGTGAGTGCAATAAGTATAGTAATTGTCGTTATATCGATCATATAAGCATAATATGGCTAATAATATGATTTAGATTGATAATGATAAGAGTAATGAGTATAGTAATTGTCGTCCTATCGATCATTTAAGCATAATATGGCTAATAATATGAGTTAGATTGATAATAATACGAGTATTGAGTATAGTAATTGTCGTCATATCGATCATATAAGCATAATATGGCTAATAATATGAGTTAGATTGATAATAATAAGAGTAATGAGTATAGTAATTGTCGTCCTATCGATCATATACGCATAATATGGCTAATAATATGAGTTAGATTGATAATAATAAGAGTAATGAGTATAGTAATTGTCGTCCTATCGGTCATATAACCATAATATGGCTAATAATATGAGTTAGATTGATAATAGTGAGTGTAATAAGTATAGTAATTGTCGTTCTATCGGTCATATAACCATAATATGGCTAATAATATGAGTTAGTTTGATAACAGTGAGTGTAATAAGTATAGTAATTGTCGTTATATCGATCATATAAGCATAATATGGCTAATAATATGAGGTAGATTGATAATAATAAGAGTAATGAGTATAGTAATTGTCGTCCTATCGATCATATAAGCATAATATGGCTAATAATATGAGTTAGATTGATAATAATGAGTGTAATAAGTATAGTAATTGTCGTTATATCGATCATATAAGCATAATATGGCTAATAATATGAGTTGGATTGATAACAGTGAGTGTAATAAGTATAGTAATTGTCGTTATATCGATCATATAAGCATAATATGGCTAATAATATGATTTAGATTGATAATGATAAGAGTAATGAGTATAGTAATTGTCGTCCTATCGATCATATACGCATAATATGGCTAATAATATGAGTTAGATTGATAATAATAAGAGTAATGAGCATAGTAATTGTCGTGCTATCGGTCATATAACCATAATATGGCTAATAATAAGAGTTAGATTGATAATAATGACAGTAATAAGTATAGTAATTGTCGTTCTATCGGTCATATAACCATAATATGGCTCGTAATATGAGTTGGATTGATAACAGTGAGTGTAATAAGTATAGTAATTGTCGTTATATCGATCATATAAGCATAATATGCCTAATAATATGAGTTAGATTGATAATAATAAGAGTAATGAGTATAGCAATTGTCGTTCTATCGATCATATAAGTATAATATGGCTAATAATATGAGTTAGATTGATAATAATAAGAGTAATAAGTATAGTAATTGTCGTTATATCGATCACATAAGCATAATATGGCTAATAATATGAGTTAGATTGATAATAATAAGAGAAATGAGCATAGTAATTGTCGTGCTATCGGTCATATAACCATAATATGGCTAATAATATGAGTTAGATTGATAATAATGAGAGTAATAAGTATAGTAATTGTCGTTATATCGATCATATAAGCATAATATGGCTAATAATATGAGTTAGATTGATAATAATAAGAGTAATAAGTATAGTAATTGTCGTCCTATCGATCATATAAGCATAATATGGCTAATAATATGAGTTAGATTGATAATAATAAGAGTAATAAGTATAGTAATTGTCGTTCTATCGGTCATATAACCATAATATGGCTAATAATATGAGTTAGTTTGATAACAGTGAGTGTAATAAGTATAGTAATTGTCGTTCTATCGGTCATATAACCATAATATGGCCAATAATATGAGTTAGTTTGATAACAGTGAGTGTAATAAGTATAGTAATTGTCGTTATATCGATCATATAAGCATAATATGGCTAATAATATGATTTAGATTGATAATGATAAGAGTAATGAGTATAGTAATTGTCGTCCGATCGATCATATACGCATAATATGGCTAATAATATGAGTTAGATTGATAATAATAAGAGTAATGAGTATAGTAATTGTCGTCCTATCGGTCATATAACCATAATATGGCTAATAATATGAGTTAGATTGATAATAGTGAGTGTAATAAGTATAGTAATTGTCGTTCTATCGGTCATATAACCATAATATGGCTAATAATATGAGTTAGATTGATAATAATAAGAGTAATGAGTATAGTAATTGTCGTCCTATCGATCATATAAGCATAATATGGCTAATAATATGAGTTAGGTTGATAATAATGAGAGTAATAAGTATAGTAATTGTCGTTCTATCGATCATATAAGCATAATATGGCTAATAATATGAGTTAGATTGATAATAATAAGAGTAATAAGCATAGTAATTGTCGTTCTATCGGTCATATGACCATAATATGGCCAATAATATGAGTTAGTTTGATAACAGTGAGTGTAATAAGTATAGTAATTGTCGTTATATCGATCATATAAGCATAATATGGCTAATAATATGATTTAGATTGATAATGATAAGAGTAATGAGTATAGTAATTGTCGTCCTATCGATCATATACGCATAATATGGCTAATAATATGAGTTAGATTGATAATAATAAGAGTAATGAGTATAGTAATTGTCGTCCTATCGGTCATATAACCATAATATGGCTAATAATATGAGTTAGATTGATAACAGTGAGTGTAATAAGTATAGTAATTGTCGTTCTATCGGTCATATAACCATAATATGGCTAATAATATGAGTTAGTTTGATAACAGTGAGTGTAATAAGTATAGTAATTGTCGTTATATCGATCATATAAGCATAATATGGCTAATAATATGAGTTAGATTGATAATAATAAGAGTAATGAGTATAGTAATTGTCGTCCTATCGATCATATAAGCATAATATGGCTAATAATATGAGTTAGATTGATAATAATGAGAGTAATAAGTATAGTAATTGTCGTTCTATCGATCATATAAGCATAATATGGCTAATAATATGAGTTAGATTGATAATAATGAGAGTAATAAGCATAGTAATTGTCGTGCTATCGGTCATATAACCATAATATGGCTAATAATATGAGTTAGATTGATAATAATGAGTGTAATAAGTATAGTAATTGTCGTTATATCGATCATATAAGCATAATATGGCTAATAATATGATTTAGATTGATAATGATAAGAGTAATGAGTATAGTAATTGTCGTCCTATCGATCATATAAGCATAATATGGCTAATAATATGAGTTAGATTGATAATAATAAGAGTAATAAGTATAGTAATTGTCGTTCTATCGGTCATATAACCATAATATGGCTAATAATATGAGTTAGATTGATAATAGTGAGTGTAATAAGTATAGTAATTGTCGTTCTATCGGTCATATAACCATAATATGGCCAATAATATGAGTTAGTTTGATAACAGTGAGTGTAATAAGTATAGTAATTGTCGTTATATCGATCATATAAGCATAATATGGCTAATAATATGATTTAGATTGATAATGATAAGAGTAATGAGTATAGTAATTGTCGTCCTATCGATCATTTAAGCATAATATGGCTAATAATATGAGTTAGATTGATAATAATACGAGTATTGAGTATAGTAATTGTCGTCATATCGATCATATAAGCATAATATGGCTAATAATATGAGTTAGATTGATAATAATAAGAGTAATGAGTATAGTAATTGTCGTCCTATCGATCATATACGCATAATATGGCTAATAATATGAGTTAGATTGATAATAATAAGAGTAATGAGTATAGTAATTGTCGTCCTATCGGTCATATAACCATAATATGGCTAATAATATGAGTTAGATTGATAATAGTGAGTGTAATAAGTATAGTAATTGTCGTTCTATCGGTCATATAACCATAATATGGCTAATAATATGAGTTAGTTTGATAACAGTGAGTGTAATAAGTATAGTAATTGTCGTTATATCGATCATATAAGCATAATATGGCTAATAATATGAGGTAGATTGATAATAATAAGAGTAATGAGTATAGTAATTGTCGTCCTATCGATCATATAAGCATAATATGGCTAATAATATGAGTTAGATTGATAATAATGAGTGTAATAAGTATAGTAATTGTCGTTATATCGATCATATAAGCATAATATGGCTAATAATATGAGTTGGATTGATAACAGTGAGTGTAATAAGTATAGTAATTGTCGTTATATCGATCATATAAGCATAATATGGCTAATAATATGATTTAGATTGATAATGATAAGAGTAATGAGTATAGTAATTGTCGTCCTATCGATCATATACGCATAATATGGCTAATAATATGAGTTAGATTGATAATAATAAGAGTAATGAGCATCGTAATTGTCGTGCTATCGGTCATATAACCATAATATGGCTAATAATAAGAGTTAGATTGATAATAATGACAGTAATAAGTATAGTAATTGTCGTTCTATCGGTCATATAACCATAATATGGCTCGTAATATGAGTTGGATTGATAACAGTGAGTGTAATAAGTATAGTAATTGTCGTTATATCGATCATATAAGCATAATATGCCTAATAATATGAGTTAGATTGATAATAATAAGAGTAATGAGTATAGTAATTGTCGTCCTATCGATCATATAAGCATAATATGGCTAATAATATGAGTTAGATTGATAATAATAAGAGTAATGAGTATAGTAATTGTCGTCCTATCGATCATATAAGCATAATATGGCTAATAATATGAGTTAGTTTGATAATAATAAGAGTAATGAGTATAGTAATTGTCGTCCTATCGATCATATAAGCATAATATGGCTAATAATATGAGTTAGATTGATAATAATGAGTGTAATAAGTATAGTAATTGTCGTTATATCGATCATATAAGCATAATATGGCTAATAATATGATTTAGATTGATAATGATAAGAGTAATGAGTATAGTAATTGTCGTCCTATCGATCATATAAGCATAATATGGCTAATAATATGAGTTAGATTGATAATAATAAGAGTAATGAGTGTAGTAATTGTCGTCCTATTGATCATATAAGCATAATATGGCTAATAATATGAGTTAGATTGATAATAATAAGAGTAATGAGTATAGTAATTGTCGTCCTATCGATCATATAAGCATAATATGGCTAATAATATGAGTTAGATTGATAATAATAAGAGTAATGAGTATAGTAATTGTCGTCCTATCGATCATATAAGCATAATATGGCTAATAATATGAGTTAGACTGATAATAATAAGAGTAATGAGTATAGTTATTGTCGTCCTATCGATCATGTAAGCATAATATGGCTAATAATATGAGTTAGATTGATAATAATAAGAGTAATAAGTATAGTAATTGTCGTTCTATCGGTCATATAACCATAATATGGCTAATAATATGAGTTAGATTGATAATAATACGAGTATTGAGTATAGTAATTGTCGTCCTATCGATCATATAAGCATAATATGGCTAATAATATGAGTTAGATTGATAATAATAAGAGTAATGAGTATAGTAATTGTCGTCCTATCAATCATATAAGCATAATATGGCTAATAATATGAGTTAGATTGATAACAGTGAGTGTAATAAGTATAGTAATTGTCGTTATATCGATCATATAAGCATAATATGGCTAATAATATGAGCTATAATTGATAATAATAAGAGTAATGTGTATAGTAACTGTCGTCCTATCGATCATATAAGCATAATATGGCTAATAATATGAGTTAGATTGATAATAATAAGAGTAATAAGTATAGTAATTGTCGTCCTATCGGTCATATAACCATAATATGGCTAATAATATGAGTTAGATTGATAATAGTGAGTGTAATAAGTATAGTGTTTGTCGTTCTATCGGTCATATAACCATAATATGGCTAATAATATGAGTTAGTTTGATAACAGTGAGTGTAATAAGTATAGTAATTGTCGTTATATCGATCATATAAGCATAATATGGCTAATAATACGAGTTAGATTGATAATAATAAGAGTAATGAGTATAGTAATTGTCGTCCTATCGATCATATAAGCATAATATGGCTAATAATATGAATTAGGTTGATAATAATGAGAGTAATAAGTATAGTAATTGTCGTTCTATCGATCATATAAGCATAATATGGCTAATAATATGAGTTAGATTGATAATAATAAGAGTAATGAGCATAGTAATTGTCGTGCTATCGGTCATATAACCATAATATGGCTAATAACATGAGTTAGATTGATAATAATGAGAGTAATAAGTATAGTAATTGTCGTTATATCGATCATATAAGCATAATATGGCTAATAATATGAGTTAGATTGATAATAATGAGAGTAATGAGTATAGTAATTGTCGTCCTATCGATCATATAAGCATAATATGGCTAATAATATGAGTTAGATTGATAATAATAAGAGTAATAAGTATAGTAATTGTCGTTCTATCGGTCATATAACCATAATATGGCTAATAATATGAGTTAGATTGATAATAGTGAGTGTAATAAGTATAGTAATTGTCGTTCTATCGGTCATATAACCATAATATGGCTAATAATATGAGTTAGTTTGATAACAGTGAGTGTAATAAGTATAGTAATTGTCGTTCTATCGGTCATATAACCATAATATGGCCAATAATATGAGTTAGTTTGATAACAGTGAGTGTAATAAGTATAGTAATTGTCGTTATATCGATCATATAAGCATAATATGGCTAATAATATGATTTAGATTGATAATGATAAGAGTAATGAGTATAGTAATTGTCGTCCGATCGATCATATACGCATAATATGGCTAATAATATGAGTTAGATTGATAATAATAAGAGTAATGAGTATAGTAATTGTCGTCCTATCGGTCATATAACCATAATATGGCTAATAATATGAGTTAGATTGATAATAGTGAGTGTAATAAGTATAGTAATTGTCGTTCTATCGGTCATATAACCATAATATGGCTAATAATATGAGTTAGATTGATAATAATAAGAGTAATGAGTATAGTAATTGTCGTCCTATCGATCATATAAGCATAATATGGCTAATAATATGAGTTAGGTTGATAATAATGAGAGTAATAAGTATAGTAATTGTCGTTCTATCGATCATATAAGCATAATATGGCTAATAATATGAGTTAGATTGATAATAATAAGAGTAATAAGCATAGTAATTGTCGTTCTATCGGTCATATGACCATAATATGGCCAATAATATGAGTTAGTTTGATAACAGTGAGTGTAATAAGTATAGTAATTGTCGTTATATCGATCATATAAGCATAATATGGCTAATAATATGATTTAGATTGATAATGATAAGAGTAATGAGTATAGTAATTGTCGTCCTATCGATCATATACGCATAATATGGCTAATAATATGAGTTAGATTGATAATAATAAGAGTAATGAGTATAGTAATTGTCGTCCTATCGGTCATATAACCATAATATGGCTAATAATATGAGTTAGATTGATAACAGTGAGTGTAATAAGTATAGTAATTGTCGTTCTATCGGTCATATAACCATAATATGGCTAATAATATGAGTTAGTTTGATAACAGTGAGTGTAATAAGTATAGTAATTGTCGTTATATCGATCATATAAGCATAATATGGCTAATAATATGAGTTAGATTGATAATAATAAGAGTAATGAGTATAGTAATTGTCGTCCTATCGATCATATAAGCATAATATTGCTAATAATATGAGTTAGATTGATAATAATGAGAGTAATAAGTATAGTAATTGTCGTTCTATCGATCATATAAGCATAATATGGCTAATAATATGAGTTAGATTGATAATAATAAGAGTAATAAGCATAGTAATTGTCGTGCTATCGGTCATATAACCATAATATGGCTAATAATATGAGTTAGATTGATAATAATGAGTGTAATAAGTATAGTAATTGTCGTCCTATCGATCATATAAGCATAATATGGCTAATAATATGAGTTAGACTGATAATAATAAGAGTAATGAGTATAGTTATTGTCGTCCTATCGATCATGTAAGCATAATATGGCTAATAATATGAGTTAGATTGATAATAATAAGAGTAATAAGTATAGTAATTGTCGTTCTATCGGTCATATAACCATAATATGGCTAATAATATGAGTTAGATTGATAATAATACGAGTATTGAGTATAGTAATTGTCGTCCTATCGATCATATAAGCATAATATGGCTAATAATATGAGTTAGATTGATAATAATAAGAGTAATGAGTATAGTAATTGTCGTCCTATCGATCATATAAGCATAATATGGCTAATAATATGAGTTAGATTGATAACAGTGAGTGTAATAAGTATAGTAATTGTCGTTATATCGATCATATAAGCATAATATGGCTAATAATATGAGCTAGATTGATAATAATAAGAGTAATGTGTATAGTAACTGTCGTCCTATCGATCATATAAGCATAATATGGCTAATAATATGAGTTAGATTGATAATAATAAGAGTAATAAGTATAGTAATTGTCGTCCTATCGGTCATATAACCATAATATGGCTAATAATATGAGTTAGATTGATAATAGTGAGTGTAATAAGTATAGTGTTTGTCGTTCTATCGGTCATATAACCATAATATGGCTAATAATATGAGTTAGTTTGATAACGGTGAGTGTAATAAGTATAGTAATTGTCGTTATATCGATCATATAAGCATAATATGGCTAATAATACGAGTTAGATTGATAATAATAAGAGTAATGAGTATAGTAATTGTCGTCCTATCGATCATATAAGCATAATATGGCTAATAATATGAATTAGGTTGATAATAATGAGAGTAATAAGTATAGTAATTGTCGTTCTATCGATCATATAAGCATAATATGGCTAATAATATGAGTTAGATTGATAATAATAAGAGTAATGAGCATAGTAATTGTCGTGCTATCGGTCATATAACCATAATATGGCTAATAATATGAGTTAGATTGATAATAATGAGAGTAATAAGTATAGTAATTGTCGTCCTATCGATCATATAAGCATAATATGGCTAATAATATGAGTTAGATTGATAATAATAAGAGTAATAAGTATAGTAATTGTCGTTCTATCGGTCATATAACCATAATATGGCTAATAATATGAGTTAGTTTGATAACAGTGAGTGTAATAAGTATAGTTATTGTCGTCCTATCGATCATGTAAGCATAATATGGCTAATAATATGAGTTAGATTGATAATAATAAGAGTAATAAGTATAGTAATTGTCGTTCTATCGGTCATATAACCATAATATGGCTAATAATATGAGTTAGATTGATAATAATACGAGTATTGAGTATAGTAATTGTCGTCCTATCGATCATATAAGCATAATATGGCTAATAATATGAGTTAGATTGATAATAATAAGAGTAATGAGTATAGTAATTGTCGTCCTATCGATCATATAAGCATAATATGGCTAATAATATGAGTTAGATTGATAACAGTGAGTGTAATAAGTATAGTAATTGTCGTTATATCGATCATATAAGCATAATATGGCTAATAATATGAGCTAGATTGATAATAATAAGAGTAATGTGTATAGTAACTGTTGTCCTATCGATCATATAAGCATAATATGGCTAATAATATGAGTTAGATTGATAATAATAAGAGTAATAAGTATAGTAATTGTCGTCCTATCGGTCATATAACCATAATATGGCTAATAATATGAGTTAGATTGATAATAGTGAGTGTAATAAGTATAGTGTTTGTCGTTCTATCGGTCATATAACCATAATATGGCTAATAATATGAGTTAGTTTGATAACAGTGAGTGTAATAAGTATAGTAATTGTCGTTCTATCGGTCATATAACCATAATATGGCTAATAATATGAGTTAGATTGATAATAATAAGAGTAATGAGTATAGTAATTGTCGTCCTATCGATCATATAAGCATAATATGGCTAATAATATGAGTTAGGTTGATAATAATGAGAGTAATAAGTATAGTAATTGTCGTTCTATCGATCATATAAGCATAATATGGCTAATAATATGAGTTAGATTGATAATAATAAGAGTAATAAGCATAGTAATTGTCGTTCTATCGGTCATATGACCATAATATGGCCAATAATATGAGTTAGTTTGATAACAGTGAGTGTAATAAGTATAGTAATTGTCGTTATATCGATCATATAAGCATAATATGGCTAATAATATGATTTAGATTGATAATGATAAGAGTAATGAGTATAGTAATTGTCGTCCTATCGATCATATACGCATAATATGGCTAATAATATGAGTTAGATTGATAATAATAAGAGTAATGAGTATAGTAATTGTCGTCCTATCGGTCATATAACCATAATATGGCTAATAATATGAGTTAGATTGATAACAGTGAGTGTAATAAGTATAGTAATTGTCGTTCTATCGGTCATATAACCATAATATGGCTAATAATATGAGTTAGTTTGATAACAGTGAGTGTAATAAGTATAGTAATTGTCGTTATATCGATCATATAAGCATAATATGGCTAATAATATGAGTTAGATTGATAATAATAAGAGTAATGAGTATAGTAATTGTCGTCCTATCGATCATATAAGCATAATATGGCTAATAATATGAGTTAGATTGATAATAATGAGAGTAATAAGTATAGTAATTGTCGTTCTATCGATCATATAAGCATAATATGGCTAATAATATGAGTTAGATTGATAATAATAAGAGTAATAAGCATAGTAATTGTCGTGCTATCGGTCATATAACCATAATATGGCTAATAATATGAGTTAGATTGATAATAATGAGTGTAATAAGTATAGTAATTGTCGTTATATCGATCATATAAGCATAATATGGCTAATAATATGATTTAGATTGATAATGATAAGAGTAATGAGTATAGTAATTGTCGTCCTATCGATCATATAAGCATAATATGGCTAATAATATGAGTTAGATTGATAATAATAAGAGTAATAAGTATAGTAATTGTCGTTCTATCGGTCATATAACCATAATATGGCTAATAATATGAGTTAGATTGATAATAGTGAGTGTAATAAGTATAGTAATTGTCGTTCTATCGGTCATATAACCATAATATGGCTAATAATATGAGTTAGATTGATAATAATGAGTGTAATAAGTATAGTAATTGTCGTTATATCGATCATATAAGCATAATATGGCTAATAATATGATTTAGATTGATAATGATAAGAGTAATGAGTATAGTAATTGTCGTCCTATCGATCATATAAGCATAATATGGCTAATAATATGAGTTAGATTGATAATAATAAGAGTAATAAGTTTAGTAATTGTCGTTCTATCGGTCATATAACCATAATATGGCTAATAATATGAGTTAGATTGATAATAGTGAGTGTAATAAGTATAGTAATTGTCGTTCTATCGGTCATATAACCATAATATGGCCAATAATATGAGTTAGTTTGATAACACTGAGTGTAATAAGTATAGTAATTGTCGTTATATCGATCATATAAGCATAATATGGCTAATAATATGATTTAGATTGATAATGATAAGAGTAATGAGTATAGTAATTGTCGTCCTATCGATCATATAAGCATAATATGGCTAATAATATGAGCTAGATTGATAATAATAAGAGTAATGTGTATAGTAACTGTCGTCCTATCGATCATATAAGCATAATATGGCTAATAATATGAGTTAGATTGATAATAATAAGAGTAATAAGTATAGTAATTGTCGTCCTATCGGTCATATAACCATAATATGGCTAATAATATGAGTTAGATTGATAATAGTGAGTGTAATAAGTATAGTGTTTGTCGTTCTATCGGTCATATAACCATAATATGGCTAATAATATGAGTTAGTTTGATAACAGTGAGTGTAATAAGTATAGTAATTGTCGTTCTATCGGTCATATAACCATAATATGGCTAATAATATGAGTTAGATTGATAATAATAAGAGTAATGAGTATAGTAATTGTCGTCCTATCGATCATATAAGCATAATATGGCTAATAATATGAGTTAGGTTGATAATAATGAGAGTAATAAGTATAGTAATTGTCGTTCTATCGATCATATAAGCATAATATGGCTAATAATATGAGTTAGATTGATAATAATAAGAGTAATAAGCATAGTAATTGTCGTTCTATCGGTCATATGACCATAATATGGCCAATAATATGAGTTAGTTTGATAACAGTGAGTGTAATAAGTATAGTAATTGTCGTTATATCGATCATATAAGCATAATATGGCTAATAATATGATTTAGATTGATAATGATAAGAGTAATGAGTATAGTAATTGTCGTCCTATCGATCATATACGCATAATATGGCAAATAATATGAGTTAGATTGATAATAATAAGAGTAATGAGTATAGTAATTGTCGTCCTATCGGTCATATAACCATAATATGGCTAATAATATGAGTTAGATTGATAACAGTGAGTGTAATAAGTATAGTAATTGTCGTTCTATCGGTCATATAACCATAATATGGCTAATAATATGAGTTAGTTTGATAACAGTGAGTGTAATAAGTATAGTAATTGTCGTTATATCGATCATATAAGCATAATATGGCTAATAATATGAGTTAGATTGATAATAATAAGAGTAATGAGTATAGTAATTGTCGTCCTATCGATCATATAAGCATAATATGGCTAATAATATGAGTTAGATTGATAATAATGAGAGTAATAAGTATAGTAATTGTCGTTCTATCGATCATATAAGCATAATATGGCTAATAATATGAGTTAGATTGATAATAATAAGAGTAATAAGCATAGTAATTGTCGTGCTATCGGTCATATAACCATAATATGGCTAATAATATGAGTTAGATTGATAATAATGAGTGTAATAAGTATAGTAATTGTCGTTATATCGATCATATAAGCATAATATGGCTAATAATATGATTTAGATTGATAATGATAAGAGTAATGAGTATAGTAATTGTCGTCCTATCGATCATATAAGCATAATATGGCTAATAATATGAGTTAGATTGATAATAATAAGAGTAATAAGTATAGTAATTGTCGTTCTATCGGTCATATAACCATAATATGGCTAATAATATGAGTTAGATTGATAATAGTGAGTGTAATAAGTATAGTAATTGTCGTTCTATCGGTCATATAACCATAATATGGCTAATAATATGAGTTAGATTGATAATAATGAGTGTAATAAGTATAGTAATTGTCGTTATATCGATCATATAAGCATAATATGGCTAATAATATGATTTAGATTGATAATGATAAGAGTAATGAGTATAGTAATTGTCGTCCTATCGATCATATAAGCATAATATGGCTAATAATATGAGTTAGATTGATAATAATAAGAGTAATAAGTTTAGTAATTGTCGTTCTATCGGTCATATAACCATAATATGGCTAATAATATGAGTTAGATTGATAATAGTGAGTGTAATAAGTATAGTAATTGTCGTTCTATCGGTCATATAACCATAATATGGCCAATAATATGAGTTAGTTTGATAACACTGAGTGTAATAAGTATAGTAATTGTCGTTATATCGATCATATAAGCATAATATGGCTAATAATATGATTTAGATTGATAATGATAAGAGTAATGAGTATAGTAATTGTCGTCCTATCGATCATATAAGCATAATATGGCTAATAATATGAGTTAGATTGATAATAATAAGAGTAATGAGTGTAGTAATTGTCGTCCTATTGATCATATAAGCATAATATGGCTAATAATATGAGTTAGATTGATAATAATAAGAGTAATGAGCATAGTAATTGTCGTGCTATCGGTCATATAACCATAATATGGCTAATAATATGAGTTAGATTGATAATAATGAGAGTAATAAGTATAGTAATTGTCGTTCTATCGGTCATATAACCATAATATGGCTCGTAATATGAGTTGGATTGATAACAGTGAGTGTAATAAGTATAGTAATTGTCGTTATATCGATCATATAAGCATAATATGGCTAATAATATGATTTAGATTGATAATGATAAGAGTAATGAGTATAGTAATTGTCGTCCTATCGATCATATACGCATAATATGGCTAATAATATGAGTTAGATTGATAATAATAAGAGTAATGAGCATAGTAATTGTCGTGCTATCGGTCATATAACCATAATATGGCTAATAATATGATTTAGATTGATAATGATAAGAGTAATGAGTATAGTAATTGTCGTCCTATCGATCATATACGCATAATATGGCTAATAATATGAGTTAGATTGATAATAATAAGAGTAATGAGTATAGTAATTGTCGTCCTATCGATCATATAAGCATAATATGGCTAATAATATGAGTTAGACTGATAATAATAAGAGTAATGAGTATAGTTATTGTCGTCCTATCGATCATGTAAGCATAATATGGCTAATAATATGAGTTAGATTGATAATAATAAGAGTAATAAGTATAGTAATTGTCGTTCTATCGGTCATATAACCATAATATGGCTAATAATATGAGTTAGATTGATAATAATACGAGTATTGAGTATAGTAATTGTCGTCCTATCGATCATATAAGCATAATATGGCTAATAATATGAGTTAGATTGATAATAATAAGAGTAATGAGTATAGTAATTGTCGTCCTATCGATCATATAAGCATAATATGGCTAATAATATGAGTTAGATTGATAACAGTGAGTGTAATAAGTATAGTAATTGTCGTTATATCGATCATATAAGCATAATATGGCTAATAATATGAGCTAGATTGATAATAATAAGAGTAATGTGTATAGTAACTGTCGTCCTATCGATCATATAAGCATAATATGGCTAATAATATGAGTTAGATTGATAATAATAAGAGTAATAAGTATAGTAATTGTCGTCCTATCGGTCATATAACCATAATATGGCTAATAATATGAGTTAGATTGATAATAGTGAGTGTAATAAGTATAGTGTTTGTCGTTCTATCGGTCATATAACCATAATATGGCTAATAATATGAGTTAGTTTGATAACAGTGAGTGTAATAAGTATAGTAATTGTCGTTATATCGATCATATAAGCATAATATGGCTAATAATACGAGTTAGATTGATAATAATAAGAGTAATGAGTATAGTAATTGTCGTCCTATCGATCATATAAGCATAATATGGCTAATAATATGAATTAGGTTGATAATAATGAGAGTAATAAGTATAGTAATTGTCGTTCTATCGATCATATAAGCATAATATGGCTAATAATATGAGTTAGATTGATAATAATAAGAGTAATGAGCATAGTAATTGTCGTGCTATCGGTCATATAACCATAATATGGCTAATAATATGAGTTAGATTGATAATAATGAGAGTAATAAGTATAGTAATTGTCGTTATATCGATCATATAAGCATAATATGGCTAATAATATGAGTTAGATTGATAATAATAAGAGTAATGAGTATAGTAATTGTCGTCCTATCGATCATATAAGCATAATATGGCTAATAATATGAGTTAGACTGATAATAATAAGAGTAATGAGTATAGTTATTGTCGTCCTATCGATCATGTAAGCATAATATGGCTAATAATATGAGTTAGATTGATAATAATAAGAGTAATAAGTATAGTAATTGTCGTTCTATCGGTCATATAACCATAATATGGCTAATAATATGAGTTAGATTGATAATAATACGAGTATTGAGTATAGTAATTGTCGTCCTATCGATCATATAAGCATAATATGGCTAATAATATGAGTTAGATTGATAATAATAAGAGTAATGAGTATAGTAATTGTCGTCCTATCGATCATATAAGCATAATATGGCTAATAATATGAGTTAGATTGATAACAGTGAGTGTAATAAGTATAGTAATTGTCGTTATATCGATCATATAAGCATAATATGGCTAATAATATGAGCTAGATTGATAATAATAAGAGTAATGTGTATAGTAACTGTCGTCCTATCGATCATATAAGCATAATATGGCTAATAATATGAGTTAGATTGATAATAATAAGAGTAATAAGTATAGTAATTGTCGTCCTATCGGTCATATAACCATAATATGGCTAATAATATGAGTTAGATTGATAATAGTGAGTGTAATAAGTATAGTGTTTGTCGTTCTATCGGTCATATAACCATAATATGGCTAATAATATGAGTTAGTTTGATAACAGTGAGTGTAATAAGTATAGTAATTGTCGTTCTATCGGTCATATAACCATAATATGGCTAATAATATGAGTTAGATTGATAATAATAAGAGTAATGAGTATAGTAATTGTCGTCCTATCGATCATATAAGCATAATATGGCTAATAATATGAGTTAGGTTGATAATAATGAGAGTAATAAGTATAGTAATTGTCGTTCTATCGATCATATAAGCATAATATGGCTAATAATATGAGTTAGATTGATAATAATAAGAGTAATAAGCATAGTAATTGTCGTTCTATCGGTCATATGACCATAATATGGCCAATAATATGAGTTAGTTTGATAACAGTGAGTGTAATAAGTATAGTAATTGTCGTTATATCGATCATATAAGCATAATATGGCTAATAATATGATTTAGATTGATAATGATAAGAGTAATGAGTATAGTAATTGTCGTCCTATCGATCATATACGCATAATATGGCTAATAATATGAGTTAGATTGATAATAATAAGAGTAATGAGTATAGTAATTGTCGTCCTATCGGTCATATAACCATAATATGGCTAATAATATGAGTTAGATTGATAACAGTGAGTGTAATAAGTATAGTAATTGTCGTTCTATCGGTCATATAACCATAATATGGCTAATAATATGAGTTAGTTTGATAACAGTGAGTGTAATAAGTATAGTAATTGTCGTTATATCGATCATATAAGCATAATATGGCTAATAATATGAGTTAGATTGATAATAATAAGAGTAATGAGTATAGTAATTGTCGTCCTATCGATCATATAAGCATAATATGGCTAATAATATGAGTTAGATTGATAATAATGAGAGTAATAAGTATAGTAATTGTCGTTCTATCGATCATATAAGCATAATATGGCTAATAAAATGAGTTAGATTGATAATAATAAGAGTAATAAGCATAGTAATTGTCGTGCTATCGGTCATATAACCATAATATGGCTAATAATATGAGTTAGATTGATAATAATGAGTGTAATAAGTATAGTAATTGTCGTTATATCGATCATATAAGCATAATATGGCTAATAATATGATTTAGATTGATAATGATAAGAGTAATGAGTATAGTAATTGTCGTCCTATCGATCATATAAGCATAATATGGCTAATAATATGAGTTAGATTGATAATAATAAGAGTAATAAGTATAGTAATTGTCGTTCTATCGGTCATATAACCATAATATGGCTAATAATATGAGTTAGATTGATAATAGTGAGTGTAATAAGTATAGTAATTGTCGTTCGATCGGTCATATAACCATAATATGGCTAATAATATGAGTTAGATTGATAATAATGAGTGTAATAAGTATAGTAATTGTCGTTATATCGATCATATAAGCATAATATGGCTAATAATATGATTTAGATTGATAATGATAAGAGTAATGAGTATAGTAATTGTCGTCCTATCGATCATATAAGCATAATATGGCTAATAATATGAGTTAGATTGATAATAATAAGAGTAATAAGTATAGTAATTGTCGTTCTATCGGTCATATAACCATAATATGGCTAATAATATGAGTTAGATTGATAATAGTGAGTGTAATAAGTATAGTAATTGTCGTTCTATCGGTCATATAACCATAATATGGCCAATAATATGAGTTAGTTTGATAACACTGAGTGTAATAAGTATAGTAATTGTCGTTATATCGATCATATAAGCATAATATGGCTAATAATATGATTTAGATTGATAATGATAAGAGTAATGAGTATAGTAATTGTCGTCCTATCGATCATATAAGCATAATATGGCTAATAATATGAGTTAGATTGATAATAATAAGAGTAATGAGTGTAGTAATTGTCGTCCTATTGATCATATAAGCATAATATGGCTAATAATATGAGTTAGATTGATAATAATAAGAGTAATGAGCATAGTAATTGTCGTGCTATCGGTCATATAACCATAATATGGCTAATAATATGAGTTAGATTGATAATAATGAGAGTAATAAGTATAGTAATTGTCGTTCTATCGGTCATATAACCATAATATGGCTCGTAATATGAGTTGGATTGATAACAGTGAGTGTAATAAGTATAGTAATTGTCGTTATATCGATCATATAAGCATAATATGGCTAATAATATGATTTAGATTGATAATGATAAGAGTAATGAGTATAGTAATTGTCGTCCTATCGATCATATACGCATAATATGGCTAATAATATGAGTTAGATTGATAATAATAAGAGTAATGAGCATAGTAATTGTCGTGCTATCGGTCATATAACCATAATATGGCTAATAATATGAGTTAGATTGATAATAATGAGAGTAATAAGTATAGTAATTGTCGTTCTATCGGTCATATAACCATAATATGGCTCGTAATATGAGTTGGATTGATAACAGTGAGTGTAATAAGTATAGTAATTGTCGTTATATCGATCATATAAGCATAATATGGCTAATAATATGAGTTAGATTGATAACAGTGAGTGTAATAAGTATAGTAATTGTCGTTATCTCGATCATATAAGCATAATATGGCTAATAATATGAGTTAGATTGATAATAATAAGAGTAATGAGTATAGTAATTGTCGTCCTATCGATCATATAAGCATAATATGGCTAATAATATGAGTTAGATTGATAACAGTGAGTGTAATAAGTATAGTAATTGTCGTTATATCGATCATATAAGCATAATATGGCTAATAATATGAGCTAGATTGATAATAATAAGAGTAATGAGTATAGTAACTGTCGTCCTATCGATCATATAACCATAATATGGCTAATAATATGAGTTAGATTGATAACAGTGAGTGTAATAAGTATAGTAATTGTCGTTATATCGATCATATAAGCATAATATGGCTAATAATATGAGTTAGATTGATAATAATAAGAGTAATGAGTATAGTAATTGTCGTCCTATCGATCATATAAGCATAATATGGCTAATAATATGAATTAGGTTGATAATAATGAGAGTAATAAGTATAGTAATTGTCGTTCTATCGATCATATAAGCATAATATGGCTAATAATATGAGTTAGATTGATAATAATAAGAGAAATGAGCATAGTAATTGTCGTGCTATCGGTCATATAACCATAATATGGCTAATAATATGAGTTAGATTGATAATAATGAGAGTAATAAGTATAGTAATTGTCGTTATATCGATCATATAAGCATAATATGGCTAATAATATGAGTTAGATTGATAATAATAAGAGTAATAAGTATAGTAATTGTCGTCCTATCGATCATATAAGCATAATATGGCTAATAATATGAGTTAGATTGATAATAATAAGAGTAATAAGTATAGTAATTGTCGTTCTATCGGTCATATAACCATAATATGGCTAATAATATGAGTTAGTTTGATAACAGTGAGTGTAATAAGTATAGTAATTGTCGTTCTATCGGTCATATAACCATAATATGGCCAATAATATGAGTTAGTTTGATAACAGTGAGTGTAATAAGTATAGTAATTGTCGTTATATCGATCATATAAGCATAATATGGCTAATAATATGATTTAGATTGATAATGATAAGAGTAATGAGTATAGTAATTGTCGTCCGATCGATCATATACGCATAATATGGCTAATAATATGAGTTAGATTGATAATAATAAGAGTAATGAGTATAGTAATTGTCGTCCTATCGGTCATATAACCATAATATGGCTAATAATATGAGTTAGATTGATAATAGTGAGTGTAATAAGTATAGTAATTGTCGTGCTATCGGTCATATAACCATAATATGGCTAATAATATGAGTTAGATTGATAATAGTGAGTGTAATAAGTATAGTAATTGTCGTTCTATCGGTCATATAACCATAATATGGCCAATAATATGAGTTAGTTTGATAACAGTGAGTGTAATAAGTATAGTAATTGTCGTTATATCGATCATATAAGCATAATATGGCTAATAATATGATTTAGATTGATAATGATAAGAGTAATGAGTATAGTAATTGTCGTCCTATCGATCATGTAAGCATAATATGGCTAATAATATGAGTTAGATTGATAATAATACGAGTATTGAGTATAGTAATTGTCGTCATATCGATCATATAAGCATAATATGGCTAATAATATGAGTTAGATTGATAATAATAAGAGTAATGAGTATAGTAATTGTCGTCCTATCGATCATATACGCATAATATGGCTAATAATATGAGTTAGATTGATAATAATAAGAGTAATGAGTATAGTAATTGTCGTCCTATCGGTCATATAACCATAATATGGCTAATAATATGAGTTAGATTGATAATAGTGAGTGTAATAAGTATAGTAATTGTCGTTCTATCGGTCATATAACCATAATATGGCTAATAATATGAGTTAGTTTGATAACAGTGAGTGTAATAAGTATAGTAATTGTCGTTATATCGATCATATAAGCATAATATGGCTAATAATATGAGGTAGATTGATAATAATAAGAGTAATGAGTATAGTAATTGTCGTCCTATCGATCATATAAGCATAATATGGCTAATAATATGAGTTAGAATGATAATAATGAGAGTAATAAGTATAGTAATTGTCGTTCTATCGATCATATAAGCATAATATGGCTAATAATATGAGTTAGATTGATAATAATAAGAGTAATAAGCATAGTAATTGTCGTGCTATCGGTCATATAACCATAATATGGCTAATAATATGAGTTAGATTGATAATAATGAGTGTAATAAGTATAGTAATTGTCGTTATATCGATCATATAAGCATAATATGGCTAATAATATGATTTAGATTGATAATGATAAGAGTAATGAGTATAGTAATTGTCGTCCTATCGATCATATAAGCATAATATGGCTAATAATATGAGTTAGATTGATAATAATAAGAGTAATGAGTGTAGTAATTGTCGTCCTATTGATCATATAAGCATAATATGGCTAATAATATGAGGTAGATTGATAATAATAAGAGTAATGAGTATAGTAATTGTCGTCCTATCGATCATATAAGCATAATATGGCTAATAATATGAGTTAGAATGATAATAATGAGAGTAATGAGTATAGTAATTGTCGTCATATCGATCATATAAGCATAATGTGGCTAATAACATGAGTTAGATTGATAATAATAAGAGTAATGAGTATAGTAATTGTCGTCCTATCGATCATATAAGCATAATATGGCTAATAATATGAGTTAGATTGATAATAATAAGAGTAATGAGTATAGTAATTGTCGTCCTATCGATCATATAAGCATAATATGGCTAATAATATGAGTTAGATTGATAATAATAAGAGTAATGAGTATAGTAATTCTCGTCCTATCGATCATATAAGCATAATATGGCTAATAATATGAGTTAGATTGATAACAGTGAGTGCAATAAGTATAGTAATTGTCGTCCTATCGATCATATAAGCATAATATGGCTAATAATATGAGTTAGATTGATAATAATGAGAGTAATAAGTATAGTAATTGTCGTTCTATCGATCATATAAGCATAATATGGCTAATAATATGAGTTAGATTGATAATAATAAGAGTAATAAGCATAGTAATTGTCGTTCTATCGGTCATATAACCATAATATGGCTTATAATATGAGTTAGATTGATAATAATGAGAGTAATAAGTATAGTAATTGTCGTTATATCGATCATATAAGCATAATATGGCTAATAATATGAGTTAGGTTGATAATAATAAGAGTAATAAGCATAGTAATTGTCGTGCTATCGGTCATATAACCATAATATGGCTAATAATATGAGTTAGATTGATAATAATGAGTGTAATAAGTATAGTAATTGTCGTTATATCGATCATATAAGCATAATATGGCTAATAATATGATTTAGATTGATAATGATAAGAGTAATGAGTATAGTAATTGTCGTCCTATCGATCATATAAGCATAATATGGCTAATAATGTGAGTTAGATTGATGATAATAAGAGTAATAAGTATAGTAATTGTCGTTCTATCGATCATATAAGCACAATATGGCTAATAATATGAGTTAGATTGATAATAATGAGAGTAATAAGTATAGTAATTGTCGTTATATCGATCATATAAGCATAATATGCCTAATAATATGAGTTAGATTGATAATAATAAGAGTAATGAGTATAGTAATTGTCGTCCTATCGATCATACAAGCATAATATGGCTGATAATATGAGTTAGATTGATAATAATAAGAGTAATGAGTGTAGTAATTGTCGTCCTATTGATCATATAAGCATAATATGGCTAATAATATGAGTTAGATTGATAATAATAAGAGTAATGAGTATAGTAATTGTCGTCCTATCGATCATATAAGCATAATATGGCTAATAATATGAGTTAGATTGATAATAATAAGAGTAATGAGTATAGTAATTGTCGTCCTATCGATCATATAAGCATAATATGGCTAATAATATGAGTTAGACTGATAATAATAAGGGTAATGAGTATAGTTATTGTCGTCCTATCGATCATATAAGCATAATATGGCTAATAATATGAGTTAGATTGATAATAATAAGAGTAATAAGCATAGTAATTGTCGTTCTATCGGTCATATAACCATAATATGGCTTATAATATGAGTTAGATTGATAATAATGAGAGTAATAAGTATAGTAATTGTCGTTATATCGATCATATAAGCATAATATGGCTAATAATATGAGTTAGATTGATAATAATAAGAGTAGTAAGCATAGTAATTGTCGTGCTATCGGTCATATAACCATAATATGGCTAATAATATGAGTTAGATTGATAATAATGAGTGTAATAAGTATAGTAATTGTCGTTATATCGATCATATAAGCATAATATGGCTAATAATATGATTTAGATTGATAATGATAAGAGTAATGAGTATAGTAATTGTCGTCCTATCGATCATATAAGCATAATATGGCTAATAATGTGAGTTAGACTGATGATAATAAGAGTAATAAGTATAGTAATTGTCGTTCTATCGATCATATAAGCACAATATGGCTAATAATATGAGTTAGATTGATAATAATGAGAGTAATAAGTATAGTAATTGTCGTTATATCGATCATATAAGCATAATATGCCTAATAATATGAGTTAGATTGATAATAATAAGAGTAATGAGTATAGCAATTGTCGTCCTATCGATCATACAAGCATAATATGGCTAATAATATGAGTTAGATTGATAATAATAAGAGTAATGTGTGTAGTAATTGCCGTCCTATTGATCATATAAGCATAATATGGCTAATAATATGAGTTAGATTGATAATAATAAGAGTAATGAGTATAGTAATTGTCGTCCTATCGATCATATAAGCATAATATGGCTAATAATATGAGTTAGATTGATAATAATAAGAGTAATGAGTATAGTAATTGTCGTCCTATCGATCATATAAGCATAATATGGCTAATAATATGAGTTAGACTGATAATAATAAGAGTAATGAGTATAGTTATTGTCGTCCTATCGATCATATAAGCATAATATGGCTAATAATATGAGTTAGATTGATAATAATAAGAGTAATAAGTATAGTAATTGTCGTTCTATCGGTCATATAACCATAATATGGCTAATAATATGAGTTAGATTGATAATAATACGAGTATTGAGTATAGTAATTGTCGTCCTATCGATCATATAAGCATAATATGGCTAATAATATGAGTTAGATTGATAATAATAAGAGTAATGAGTATAGTAATTGTCGTCCTATCGATCATATAAGCATAATATGGCTAATAATATGAGTTAGATTGATAACAGTGAGTGTAATAAGTATAGTAATTGTCGTTATATCGATCATATAAGCATAATATGGCTAATAATATGAGTTAGATTGATAATAATAAGAGTAATGAGTATAGTTATTGTCGTCCTATCGATCATATAAGCATAATATGGCTAATAATATGAGTTAGATTGATAACAGTGAGTGTAATAAGTATAGTAATTGTCGCTATATCGATCATATAAGCATAATATGGCTAATAATATGAGTTAGATTGATAATAATAAGAGTAATAAGCATAGTAATTGTCGTGCTATCGGTCATATAACCATAATATGGCTAATAATATGAGTTAGATTGATAATAATGAGAGTAATAAGTATAGTAATTGTCGTTATATCGATCATATAAGCATAATATGGCTAATAATATGAGTTAGATTGATAATAATAAGAGTAATGAGTATAGTAATTGTCGTCCTATCGATCATATAAGCATAATATGGCTAATAATATGAGTTAGATTGATAATAATAAGAGTAATAAGTATAGTAATTGTCGTTCTATCGGTCATATAACCATAATATGGCTAATAATATGAGTTAGATTGATAATAGTGAGTGTAATAAGTATAGTAATTGTCGTTCTATCGGTCATATAACCATAATATGGCTAATAATATGAGTTAGTTTGATAACAGTGAGTGTAATAAGTATAGTAATTGTCGTTCTATCGGTCATATAACCATAATATGGCTAATAATATGAGTTAGTTTGATAACAGTGAGTGTAATAAGTATAGTAATTGTCGTTATATCGATCATATAAGCATAATATGGCTAATAATATGAGTTAGATTGATAATAATAAGAGTAATGATTATAGTAATTGTCGTCCTATCGATCATATAAGCATAATATGGCTAATAATATGAGTTAGATTGATAATAATAAGAGTAATGAGTATAGTAATTGTCGTCCTATCGATCATATAAGCATAATAAGGCTAATAATATGAGTTAGACTGATAATAATAAGAGTAATGAGTATAGTTATTGTCGTCCTATCGATCATATAAGCATAATATGGCTAATAATATGAGTTAGATTGATAATAATAAGAGTAATGAGTATAGTAATTGTCGTCCTATCGATCATATAAGCATAATATGGCTAATAATATGAGTTAGATTGATAACAGTGAGTGTAATAAGTATAGTAATTGTCGTTATATCGATCATATAAGCATAATATGGCTAATAATATGAGTTAGATTGATAATAATAAGAGTAATGAGTATAGTAATTGTCGTCCTATCGATCATATAAGCATAATATGGCTAATAATATGAGTTAGATTGATAATAATAAGAGTAATAAGTATAGTAATTGTCGTTCTATCGGTCATATAACCATAATATGGCTAATAATATGAGTTAGATTGATAATAGTGAGTGTAATGAGTGTAGTAATTGTCGTTCTATCGGTCATATAACCATAATATGGCCAATAATATGAGTTAGTTTGATAACAGTGAGTGTAATAAGTATAGTAATTGTCGTTATATCGATCATATAAGCATAATATGGCTAATAATATGAGTTAGATTGATAATAATAAGAGTAATGAGTATAGTAATTGTCGTCCTGTCGATCATATAAGCATAATATGGCTAATAATATGAGTTAGATTGATAATAATGAGAGTAATAAGTATAGTAATTGTCGTTCTATCGATCATATAAGCATAATATGGCTAATAATATGAGTTAGATTGATAATAATAAGAGTAATAAGCATAGTAATTGTCGTGCTATCGGTCATATAACCATAATATGGCTAATAATATGAGTTAGATTGATAATAATGAGTGTAATAAGTATAGTAATTGTCGTTATATCGATCATATAAGCATAATATGGCTAATAATATGATTTAGATTGATAATGATAAGAGTAATGAGTATAGTAATTGTCGTCCTATCGATCATATAAGCATAATATGGCTAATAATATGAGTTAGATTGATAATAATAAGAGTAATAAGTATAGTAATTGTCGTTCTATCGGTCATATAACCATAATATGGCTAATAATATGAGTTAGATTGATAATAGTGAGTGTAATAAGTATAGTAATTGTCGTTCTATTGGTCATATAACCATAATATGGCCAATAATATGAGTTAGTTTGATAACAGTGAGTGTAATAAGTATAGTAATTGTCGTTATATCGATCATATAAGCATAATATGGCTAATAATATGATTTAGATTGATAATGATAAGAGTAATGAGTATAGTTATTGTCGTCCTATCGATCATATAAGCATAATATGGCTAATAATATGAGTTAGATTGATAATAATAAGAGTAATGAGTATAGTAATTGTCGTCCTATCGGTCATATAACCATAATATGGCTAATAATATGAGTTAGATTGATAATAGTGAGTGTAATAAGTATAGTAATTGTCGTTCTATCGGTCATGTAACCATAATATGGCTAATAATATGGGTTAGTTTGATAACAGTGAGTGTAATAAGTATAGTAATTGTCGTTATATCGATCATATAAGCATAATATGGCTAATAATATGATTTAGATTGATAATGATAAGAGTAATGAGTATAGTAATTGTCGTCCTATCGATCATATAAGCATAATATGGCTAATAATGTGAGTTAGACTGATGATAATAAGAGTAATAAGTATAGTAATTGTCGTTCTATCGATCATATAAGCACAATATGGCTAATAATATGAGTTAGATTGATAATAATGAGAGTAATAAGTATAGTAATTGTCGTTATATCGATCATATAAGCATAATATGCCTAATAATATGAGTTAGATTGATAATAATAAGAGTAATGAGTATAGCAATTGTCGTCCTATCGATCATACAAGCATAATATGGCTAATAATATGAGTTAGATTGATAATAATAAGAGTAATGTGTGTAGTAATTGCCGTCCTATTGATCATATAAGCATAATATGGCTAATAATATGAGTTAGATTGATAATAATAAGAGGAATGAGTATAGTAATTGTCGTCCTATCGATCATATAAGCATAATATGGCTAATAATATGAGTTAGATTGATAATAATAAGAGTAATGAGTATAGTAATTGTCGTCCTATCGATCATATAAGCATAATATGGCTAATAATATGAGTTAGACTGATAATAATAAGAGTAATGAGTATAGTTATTGTCGTCCTATCGATCATATAAGCATAATATGGCTAATAATATGAGTTAGATTGATAATAATAAGAGTAATAAGTATAGTAATTGTCGTTCTATCGGTCATATAACCATAATATGGCTAATAATATGAGTTAGATTGATAATAATACGAGTATTGAGTATAGTAATTGTCGTCCTATCGATCATATAAGCATAATATGGCTAATAATATGAGTTAGATTGATAATAATAAGAGTAATGAGTATAGTAATTGTCGTCCTATCGATCATATAAGCATAATATGGCTAATAATATGAGTTAGATTGATAACAGTGAGTGTAATAAGTATAGTAATTGTCGTTATATCGATCATATAAGCATAATATGGCTAATAATATGAGTTAGATTGATAATAATAAGAGTAATGAGTATAGTTATTGTCGTCCTATCGATCATATAAGCATAATATGGCTAATAATATGAGTTAGATTGATAACAGTGAGTGTAATAAGTATAGTAATTGTCGCTATATCGATCATATAAGCATAATATGGCTAATAATATGAGTTAGATTGATAATAATAAGAGTAATGAGTATAGTAATTGTCGTCCTATCGATCATATAAGCATAATATGGCTAATAATATGAATTAGGTTGATAATAATGAGAGTAATAAGTATAGTAATTGTCGTTCTATCGATCATATAAGCATAATATGGCTAATAATATGAGTTAGATTGATAATAATAAGAGTAATAAGCATAGTAATTGTCGTGCTATCGGTCATATAACCATAATATGGCTAATAATATGAGTTAGATTGATAATAATGAGAGTAATAAGTATAGTAATTGTCGTTATATCGATCATATAAGCATAATATGGCTAATAATATGAGTTAGATTGATAATAATAAGAGTAATGAGTATAGTAATTGTCGTCCTATCGATCATATAAGCATAATATGGCTAATAATATGAGTTAGATTGATAATAATAAGAGTAATAAGTATAGTAATTGTCGTTCTATCGGTCATATAACCATAATATGGCTAATAATATGAGTTAGATTGATAATAGTGAGTGTAATAAGTATAGTAATTGTCGTTCTATCGGTCATATAACCATAATATGGCTAATAATATGAGTTAGTTTGATAACAGTGAGTGTAATAGGTATAGTAATTGTCGTTCTATCGGTCATATAACCATAATATGGCTAATAATATGAGTTAGTTTGATAACAGTGAGTGTAATAAGTATAGTAATTGTCGTTATATCGATCATATAAGCATAATATGGCTAATAATATGTTTTAGATTGATAACGATAAGAGTAATGAGTATAGTAATTGTCGTCCTATCGATCATATAAGCATAATATGGCTAATAATATGAGTTAGATTGATAATAATGAGAGTAATAAGTATAGTAATTGTCGTTCTATCGATCATATAAGCATAATATGGCTAATAATATGAGTTAGATTGATAATAATAAGAGTAATGATTATAGTAATTGTCGTCCTATCGATCATATGAGCATAATATGGCTAATAATATGAGTTAGATTGATAATAATAAGAGTAATGAGTATAGTAATTGTCGTCCTATCGATCATATAAGCATAATAAGGCTAATAATATGAGTTAGACTGATAATAATAAGAGTAATGAGTATAGTTATTGTCGTCCTATCGATCATATAAGCATAATATGGCTAATAATATGAGTTAGATTGATAATAATAAGAGTAATGAGTATAGTAATTGTCGTCCTATCGATCATATAAGCATAATGTGGCTAATAATATGAGTTAGATTGATAACAGTGAGTGTAATAAGTATAGTAATTGTCGTTATATCGATCATATAAGCATAATATGGCTAATAATATGAGTTAGATTGATAATAATAAGAGTAATGAGTATAGTAATTGTCGTCCTATCGATCATATAAGCAGGATATGGCTAATAATATGAGTTAGATTGATAATAATCAGAGTAATAAGTATAGTAATTGTCGTTCTATCGGTCATATAACCATAATATGGCTAATAATATGAGTTAGTTTGATAACAGTGAGTGTAATAAGTATAGTAATTGTCGTTATATCGATCATATAAGCATAATATGGCTAATAATATGATTTAGATTGATAATGATAAGAGTAATGAGTATAGTAATTGTCGTCCTATCGATCATATAAGCATAATATGGCTAATAATATGAGTTAGATTGATAATAATGAGAGTAATAAGTATAGTAATTGTCGTTCTATCGATCATATAAGCATAATATGGCTAATAATATGAGTTAGATTGATAATAATAAGAGTAATAAGCATAGTAATTGTCGTTCTATCGGTCATATAACCATAATATGGCTAATAATATGAGTTAGATTGATAATAATGAGAGTAATAACTATAGTAATTGTCGTTACATCGATCATATAAGCATAATATGGCTAATAATATGAGTTAGATTGATAATAATAAGAGTAATGAGTATAGTAATTGTCGTCCTATCGATCATATAAGCATAATATGGCTAATAATATGAGTTAGATTGATAATAATAAGAGTAATAAGTATAGTAATTGTCGTTCTATCGGTCATATAACCATAATATGGCTAATAATATGAGTTAGATTGATAATAATGAGTGTAATGAGTATAGTAATTGTCGTCCTATCGATCATATAAGCATAATATGGCTAATAATATGAGTTAGATTGATAATAATAAGAGTAATAAGTATAGTAATTGTCGTTCTATCGGTCATATAACCATAATATGGCTAATAATATGAGTTAGATTGATAATAGTGAGTGTAATAAGTATAGCAATTGTCGTTCTATCGGTCATATAACCATAATATGGCTAATAATATGAGTTAGTTTGATAACAGTGAGTGTAATAAGTATAGTAATTGTCGTTCTATCTGTCATATAACCATAATATGGCCAATAATATGAGTTAGTTTGATAACAGTGAGTGTAATAAGTATAGTAATTGTCGTTATATCGATCATATAAGCATAATATGGCTAATAATATGAGTTAGATTGATAATAATAAGAGTAATGAGTATAGTAATTGTCGTCCTATCGATCATATAAGCATAATATGGCGAATAATATGAGTTAGGTTGATAATAATGAGAGTAATAAGTATAGTAATTGTCGTTCTATCGATCATATAAGCATAATATGGCTAATAATATGAGTTAGATTGATAATAATAAGAGTAATAAGCATAGTAATTGTCGTGCTATCGGTCATATAACCATAATATGGCTAATAATATGAGTTAGATTGATAATAATGAGAGTAATAAGTATAGTAATTGTCGTTATATCGATCATATAAGCATAATATGGCTAATAATATGAGTTAGATTGATAATAATAAGAGTAATGAGTATAGTAATTGTCGTCCTATCGATCATATAAGCATAATATGGCTAATAATATGAGTTAGATTGATAATAATAAGAGTAATGAGTATAGTAATTGTCGTCCTATCGATCATATAAGCATAATATGGCTAATAATATGAGTTAGATTGATAATAATAAGAGTAATGAGTATAGTAATTGTCGTCCTATCGATTATATAAGCATAATATGGCTAATAATATGAGTTAGATTGATAATAATAAGAGTTATGATTATAGTAATTGTCGTCCTATCGATCATATAAGCATAATATGGCTAATAATATGAGTTAGATTGATAATAATAAGAGTAATGAGTATAGTAATTGTCGTCCTATCGATCATATAAGCATAATATGGCTAATAATATGAGTTAGATTGATAATAATAAGAGTAATAAGTATAGTAATTGTCGTTCTATCGGTCATATAACCATAATATGGCTAATAATATGAGTTAGATTGATAATAGTGAGTGTAATAAGTATAGTAATTGTCGTTCTATCGGTCATATAACCATAATATGGCTAATAATATGAGTTAGTTTGATAACAGTGAGTGTAATAAGTATAGTAATTGTCGTTCTATCGGTCATATAACCATAATATGGCCAATAATATGAGTTAGTTTGATAACAGTGAGTGTAATAAGTATAGTAATTGTCGTTATATCGATCATATAAGCATAATATGGCTAATAATATGATTTAGATTGATAATGATAAGAGTAATGAGTATAGTAATTGTCGTCCGATCGATCATATACGCATAATATGGCTAATAATATGAGTTAGATTGATAATAATAAGAGTAATGAGTATAGTAATTGTCGTCCTATCGGTCATGTAACCATAATATGGCTAATAATATGAGTTAGATTGGTAATAGTGAGTGTAATAAGTATAGTAATTGTCTTTCTATCGGTCATATAACCATAATATGGCTAATAATATGAGTTAGATTGACAATAATAAGAGTAATGAGTATAGTAATTGTCGTCCTATCGATCATATAAGCATAATATGGCTAATAATATGAGTTAGGTTGATAATAATGAGAGTAATAAGTATAGTAATTGTCGTTCTGTCGATCATATAAGCATAATATGGCTAATAATATGAGTTAGATTGATAATAATAAGAGTAATAAGCATAGTAATTGTCGTGCTATCGGTCATATAACCATAATATGGCTAATAATATGAGTTAGATTGATAATAATGAGAGTAATAAGTATAGTAATTGTCGTTATATCGATCATATAAGCATAATATGGCTAATAATATGAGTTAGATTGATAATAATAAGAGTAATGAGTATAGTAATTGTCGTCCTATCGATCATATAAGCATAATATGGCTAATAATATGAGTTAGATTGATAATAATAAGAGTAATAAGTATAGTAATTGTCGTTCTATCGGTCATATAACCATAATATGGCTAATAATATGAGTTAGATTGATAATAATGAGTGTAATAAGTATAGTAATTGTCGTTATATCGATCATATAAGCATAATATGGCTAATAATATGATTTAGATTGATAATGATAAGAGTAATGAGTATAGTAATTGTCGTCCTGTCGATCATATAAGCATAATATGGCTAATAATATGAGTTAGATTGATAATAATAAGAATAATAAGTATAGTAATTGTCGTTCTATCGGTCATATAACCATAATATGGCTAATAATATGAGTTAGATTGATAATAGTGAGTGTAATAAGTATAGTAATTGTCGTTCTATCGGTCATATAACCATAATATGGCCAATAATATGAGTTAGTTTGATAACAGTGAGTGTAATAAGTATAGTAATTGTCGTTATATCGATCATATAAGCATAATATGGCTAATAATATGATTTAGATTGATAATGATAAGAGTAATGAGTATAGTAATTGTCGTCCTATCGATCATATACGCATAATATGGCTAATAATATGAGTTAGATTGATAATAATAAGAGTAATGAGTATAGTAATTGTCGTCCTATCGGTCATATAACCATAATATGGCTAATAATATGAGTTAGATTGATAATAGTGAGTGTAATAAGTATAGTAATTGTCGTTCTATCGGTCATATAACCATAATATGGCTAATAATATGAGTTAGTTTGATAACAGTGAGTGTAATAAGTATAGTAATTGTCGTTATATCGATCATATAAGCATAATATGGCTCATAATATGAGTTAGATTGATAATAATAAGAGTAATGAGTATAGTAATTGTCGTCCTATCGATCATATAAGCATAATATGGCTAATAATATGAGTTAGGTTGATAATAATGAGAGTAATGAGTATAGTAATTGTCGTCCTATCGGTCATATAACCATAATATGGCTAATAATATGAGTTAGATTGATAATAGTGAGTGTAATAAGTATAGTAATTGTCGTTCTATCGGTCATATAACCATAATATGGCTAATAATATGAGTTAGATTGATAATAATAAGAGTAATAAGCATAGTAATTGTCGTGCTATCGGTCATATAACCATAATATGGCTAATAATATGAGTTAGATTGATAATAATGAGAGTAATAAGTATAGTAATTGTCGTTATATCGATCATATAAGCATAATATGGCTAATAATATGAGTTAGTTTGATAACAGTGAGTGTAATAAGTATAGTAATTGTCGTTATATCGATCATATAAGCATAATATGGCTAATAATATGAGTTAGATTGATAATAATAAGAGTAATGAGTATAGTAATTGTCGTCCTATCGATCATATAAGCATAATATGGCTAATAATATGAGTTAGGTTGATAATAATGAGAGTAATAAGTATAGTAATTGTCGTTCTATCGATCATATAAGCATAATATGGCTAATAATATGAGTTAGATTGATAATAATAAGAGTAATGAGTATAGTAATTGTCGTCCTATCGATTATATAAGCATAATATGGCTAATAATATGAGTTAGATTGATAATAATAAGAGTAATGATTATAGTAATTGTCGTCCTATCGATCATATAAGCATAATATGGCTAATAATATGAGTTAGATTGATAATAATAAGAGTAATGAGTATAGTAACTGTCGTCCTATCGATTATATAAGCATAATATGGCTAATAATATGAGTTAGATTGATAATAATAAGAGTAATGATTATAGTAATTGTCGTCCTATCGATCATATAAGCATAATATGGCTAATAATATTAGTTAGATTGATAATAATAAGAGTAATGAGTATAGTAATTGTCGTCCTATCGATCATATAAGCATAATATGGCTAATAATATGAGTTAGACTGATAATAATAAGAGTAATGAGTATAGTTATTGTCGTCCTATCGATCATATAAGCATAATATGGCTAATAATATGTGTTAGATTGATAATAATAAGAGTAATGAGTATAGTAATTGTCGTCCTATCGATCATATAAGCATAATATGGCTAATAATATGAGTTAGATTGATAACAGTGAGTGTAATAAGTATAGTAATTGTCGTTATATCGATCATATAAGCATAATATGGCTAATAATATGATTTAGATTGATAATGATAAGAGTAATGAGTATAGTAATTGTCGTCCGATCGATCATATACGCATAATATGGCTAATAATATGAGTTAGATTGATAATAATAAGAGTAATGAGTATAGTAATTGTCGTCCTATCGGTCACATAACCATAGTATGGCTAATAATATGAGTTAGATTGATAATAGTGAGTGTAATAAGTATAGTAATTGTCGTTCTATCGGTCATATAACCATAATATGGCTAATAATATGAGTTAGATTGATAATAATAAGAGTAATGAGTATAGTAATTGTCGTCCTATCGATCATATAAGCATAATATGGCTAATAATATGAGTTAGGTTGATAATAATGAGAGTAATAAGTATAGTAATTGTCGTTCTATCGATCATATAAGCATAATATGGCTAATAATATGAGTTAGATTGATAATAATAAGAGTAATAAGCATAGTAATTGTCGTGCTATCGGTCATATAACCATAATATGGCTAATAATATGAGTTAGATTGATAATAAAGAGAGTAATAAGTATAGTAATTGTCGTTATATCGATCATATAAGCATAATATGGCTAATAATATGAGTTAGTTTGATAACAGTGAGTGTAATAAGTATAGTAATTGTCGTTCTATCGGTCATATAACCATAATATGGCCAATAATATGAGTTAGTTTGATAACAGTGAGTGTAATAAGTATAGTAATTGTCGTTATATCGATCATATAAGCATAATATGGCTAATAATATGATTTAGATCGATAATGATAAGAGTAATGAGTATAGTAATTGTCGTCCGATCGATCATATACGCATAATATGGCTAATAATATGAGTTAGATTGATAATAATAAGAGTAATGAGTATAGTAATTGTCGTCCTATCGGTCATATAACCATAATATGGCTAATAATATGAGTTAGATTGATAATAGTGAGTGTAATAAGTATAGTAATTGTCGTTCTATCGGTCATATAACCATAATATGGCTAATAATATGAGTTAGATTGATAATAATGAGAGTAATGAGTATAGTAATTGTCGTCCTATCGATCATATAAGCATAATATGGCTAATAATATGAGTTAGGTTGATAATAATGAGAGTAATAAGTATAGTAATTGTCGTTCTATCGATCATATAAGCATAATATGGCTAATAATATGAGTTAGATTGATCATAATGAGAGTAATAAGTATAGTAATTGTCGTTATATCGATCATATAAGCATAATATGGCTAATAATATGAGTTAGATTGATAATAATAAGAGTAATGAGTATAGTAATTGTCGTCCTATCGATTATATAAGCATAATATGGCTAATAATATGAGTTAGATTGATAATAATAAGAGTAATGATTATAGTAATTGTCGTCCTATCGATCATATAAGCATAATATGGCTAATAATATGAGTTAGATTGATAATAATAAGAGTAATGAGTATAGGAACTGTCGTCCTATCGATTATATAAGCATAATATGGCTAATAATATGAGTTAGATTGATAATAATAAGAGTAATGATTATAGTAATTGTCGTCCTATCGATCATATAAGCATAATATGGCTAATAATATGAGTTAGATTGATAATAATAAGAGTAATGAGTATAGTAATTGTCGTCCTATCGATCATATAAGCATAATATGGCTAATAATATGAGTTAGACTGATAATAATAAGAGTAATGAGTATAGTTATTGTCGTCCTATCGATCATATAAGCATAATATGGCTAATAATATGTGTTAGATTGATAATAATAAGAGTAATGAGTATAGTAATTGTCGTCCTATCGATCATATAAGCATAATATGGCTAATAATATGAGTTAGATTGATAACAGTGAGTGAAATAAGTATAGTAATTGTCGTTATATCGATCATATAAGCATAATATGGCTAATAATATGAGTTAGATTGATAATAATAAGAGTAATGAGTATAGTAATTGTCGTCCTATCGATCATATAACAATAATATGCCTAATAATATGAGTTAGATTGATAATAATAAGAGTAATGAGTATAGTAATTGTCGTCCTATCGGTCATATAACCATAATATGGCTAATAATATGAGTTAGATTGATAATAGTGAGTGTAATAAGTATAGTAATTGTCGTTCTATCGGTCATATAACCATAATATGGCTAATAATATGAGTTAGTTTGATAACAGTGAATGTAATAAGTATAGTAATTGTCGTTCTATCGGTCATATAACCATAATATGGCCAATAATATGAGTTAGTTTGATAACAGTGAGTGTAATAAGTATAGTAATTGTCGTTATATCGATCATATAAGCATAATATGGCTAATAATATGATTTAGATTGATAATGATAAGAGCAATGAGTATAGTAATTGTCGTCCGATCGATCATATACGCATAATATGGCTAATAATATGAGTTAGATTGATAATAATAAGAGTAATGAGTATAGTAATTGTCGTCCTATCGGTCACATAACCATAGTATGGCTAATAATATGAGTTAGATTGATAATAGTGAGTGTAATAAGTATAGTAATTGTCGTTCTATCGGTCATATAACCATAATATGGCTAATAATATGAGTTAGATTGATAATAATAAGAGTAATGAGTATAGTAATTGTCGTCCTATCGATCATATAAGCATAATATGGCTAATAATATGAGTTAGGTTGATAATAATGAGAGTAATAAGTATAGTAATTGTCGTTCTATCGATCATATAAGCATAATATGGCTAATAATATGAGTTAGATTGATAATAATAAGAGTAATAAGCATAGTAATTGTCGTGCTATCGGTCATATAACCATAATATGGCTAATAATATGAGTTAGATTGATAATAAAGAGAGTAATAAGTATAGTAATTGTCGTTATATCGATCATATAAGCATAATATGGCTAATAATATGAGTTAGTTTGATAACAGTGAGTGTAATAAGTATAGTAATTGTCGTTCTATCGGTCATATAACCATAATATGGCCAATAATATGAGTTAGTTTGATAACAGTGAGTGTAATAAGTATAGTAATTGTCGTTATATCGATCATATAAGCATAATATGGCTAATAATATGATTTAGATCGATAATGATAAGAGTAATGAGTATAGTAATTGTCGTCCGATCGATCATATACGCATAATATGGCTAATAATATGAGTTAGATTGATAATAATAAGAGTAATGAGTATAGTAATTGTCGTCCTATCGGTCATATAACCATAATATGGCTAATAATATGAGTTAGATTGATAATAGTGAGTGTAATAAGTATAGTAATTGTCGTTCTATCGGTCATATAACCATAATATGGCTAATAATATGAGTTAGATTGATAATAATGAGAGTAATGAGTATAGTAATTGTCGTCCTATCGATCATATAAGCATAATATGGCTAATAATATGAGTTAGGTTGATAATAATGAGAGTAATAAATATAGTAATTGTCGTTCTATCGATCATATAAGCATAATATGGCTAATAATATGAGTTAGATTGATAATAATAAGAGTAATAAGCATAGTAATTGTCGTTGTATCGGTCATATAACCATAATATGGCTAATAATATGAGTTAGATTGATAATAATGAGAGTAATAACTATAGTAATTGTCGTTATATCGATCATATAAGCATAATATGGCTAATAATATGAGTTAGATTGATAATAATAAGAGTAATAAGCATAGTAATTGTCGTGCTATCGGTCATATAACCATAATATGGCTAATAATATGAGTTAGATTGATAATAATGAGAGTAATAAGTATAGTAATTGTCGTTATATCGATCATATAAGCATAATATGGCTAATAATATGAGTTAGATTGATAATAATAAGAGTAATGAGTATAGTAATTGTCGTCCTATCGATCATATAAGCATAATATGGCTAATAATATGAGTTAGATTGATAATAATTAGAGTAATGAGTATAGTAATTGTCGTCCTATCGATCATATAAGCATAATATGGCTAATAATATGAGTTAGATTGATAATAATAAGAGTAATGAGTATAGTAATTGTCGTCCTATCGATTATATAAGCATAATATGGCTAATAATATGAGTTAGATTGATAATAATAAGAGTAATGATTATAGTAATTGTCGTCCTATCGATCATATAAGCATAATATGGCTAATAATATGAGTTAGACTGATAATAATAAGAGTAATGAGTATAGTTATTGTCGTCCTATCGATCATATAAGCATAATATGGCTAATAATATGAGTTAGATTGATAATAATAAGAGTAATGAGTATAGTAATTGTCGTCCTATCGATCATATAAGCATAATATGGCTAATAATATGAGTTAGATTGATAATAATAAGAGTAATAAGTATAGTAATTGTCGTTCTATCGGTCATATAACCATAATATGGCTAATAATATGAGTTAGATTGATAATAGTGAGTGTAATAAGTATAGTAATTGTCGTTCCATCGGTCATATAACCATAATATGGCTAATAATATGAGTTAGTTTGATAACAGTGAGTGTAATAAGTATAGTAATTGTCGTTCTATCGGTCATATAACCATAATATGGCCAATAATATGAGTTAGTTTGATAACAGTGAGTGTAATAAGTATAGTAATTGTCGTTATATCGATCATAAAAGCATAATATGGCTAATAATATGATTTAGATTGATAATGATAAGAGTAATGAGTATAGTAATTGTCGTCCGATCGATCATATACGCATAATATGGCTAATAATATGAGTTAGATTGATAATAATAAGAGTAATGAGTATAGTAATTGTCGTCCTATCGGTCATATAACCATAATATGGCTAATAATATGAGTTAGATTGATAATAGTGAGTGTAATAAGTATAGTAATTGTCTTTCTATCGGTCATATAACCATAATATGGCCAATAATATGAGTTAGTTTGATAACAGTGAGTGTAATAAGTATAGTAATTGTCGTTATATCGATCATATAAGCATAATATGGCTAATAATATGATTTAGATTGATAATGATAAGAGTAATGAGTATAGTAATTGTCGTCCGATCGATCATATACGCATAATATGGCTAATAATATGAGTTAGATTGATAATAATAAGAGTAATGAGTATAGTAATTGTCGTCCTATCGGTCATATAACCATAATATGGCTAATAATATGAGTTAGATTGATAATAGTGAGTGTAATAAGTATAGTAATTGTCGTTCTATCGGTCATATAACCATAATATGGCTAATAATATGAGTTAGGTTGATAATAATGAGAGTAATAAGTATAGTAATTGTCGTTCTATCGATCATATAAGAATAATATGGCTAATAATATGAGTTAGATTGATAATAATAAGAGCAATAAGCATAGTAATTGTCGTGCTATCGGTCATATAACCATAATATGGCTAATAATATGAGTTAGATTGATAATAATGAGAGTAATAAGTATAGTAATTGTCGTTATATCGATCATATAAGCATAATATGGCTAATAATATGAGTTAAATTGATAATAATAAGAGTAATGAGTATAGTAATTGTCGTCCTATCGATCATATAAGCATAATATGGCTAATAATATGAGTTAGATTGATAATAATAAGAGTAATGAGTATAGTAATTGTCGTCCTATCGATCATATAAGCATAATATGGCTAATAATATGAGTTAGATTGATAATAATAGGAGTAATGAGTATAGTAATTGTCGTCCTATCGATTATATAAGCATAATATGGCTAATAATATGAGTTAGATTGATAATAATAAGAGTAATGATTATAGTAATTGTCGTCCTATCGATCATATAAGCATAATATGGCTAATAATATGAGTTAGATTGATAATAATAAGAGTAATGAGTATAGTAACTGTCGTCCTATCGATTATATAAGCATAATATGGCTAATAATATGAGTTAGATTGATAATAATAAGAGTAATGATTATAGTAATTGTCGTCCTATCGATCATATAAGCATAATATGGCTAATAATATGAGTTAGATTGATAATAATAAGAGTAATGAGTACAGTAATTGTCGTTCTATCGATCATATAAGCATAATATGGCTAATAATATGAGTTAGATTGATAATAATAAGAGTAATAAGCATAGTAATTGTCGTTGTATCGGTCATATAACCATAATATGGCTAATAATATGAGTTAGATTGATAATAATGAGAGCAATAACTATAGTAATTGTCGTTATATCGATCATATAAGCATAATGTGGCTAATAATATGAGTTAGATTGATAATAATAAGAGTAATAAGCATAGTAATTGTCGTGCTATCGGTCATATAACCATAATATGGCTAATAATATGAGTTAGATTGATAATAATGAGAGTAATAAGTATAGTAATTGTCGTTATATCGATCATATAAGCATAATATGGCTAATAATATGAGTTAGATTGATAATAATAAGAGTAATGAGTATAGTAATTGTCGTCCTATCGATCATATAAGCATAATATGGCTAATAATATGAGTTAGATTGATAATAATAAGAGTAATGAGTATAGTAATTGTCGTCCTATCGATCATATAAGCATAATATGGCTAATAATATGAGTTAGATTGATAATAATAAGAGTAATGAGTATAGTAATTGTCGTCCTATCGATTATATAAGCATAATATGGCTAATAATATGAGTTAGATTGATAATAATAAGAGTAATGATTATAGTAATTGTCGTCCTATCGATCATATAAGCATAATATGGCTAATAATATGAGTTAGACTGATAATAATAAGAGTAATGAGTATAGTTATTGTCGTCCTATCGATCATATAAGCATAATATGGCTAATAATATGAGTTAGATTGATAATAATAAGAGTAATGAGTATAGTAATTGTCGTCCTATCGATCATATAAGCATAATATGGCTAATAATATGAGTTAGATTGATAATAATAAGAGTAATAAGTATAGTAATTGTCGTTCTATCGGTCATATAACCATAATATGGCTAATAATATGAGTTAGATTGATAATAATAAGAGTAATGAGTATAGTAATTGTCGTCCTATCGGTCATATAACCATAATATGGCTAATAATATGAGTTAGATTGATAATAGTGAGTGTAATAAGTATAGTAATTGTCTTTCTATCGGTCATATAACCATAATATGGCCAATAATATGAGTTAGTTTGATAACAGTGAGTGTAATAAGTATAGTAATTGTCGTTATATCGATCATATAAGCATAATATGGCTAATAATATGATTTAGATTGATAATGATAAGAGTAATGAGTATAGTAATTGTCGTCCGATCGATCATATACGCATAATATGGCTAATAATATGAGTTAGATTGATAATAATAAGAGTAATGAGTATAGTAATTGTCGT
>NW_027473762.1:104382-155045 GCF_050947335.1 Megachile rotundata
GTATAGTAATTGTCGTTCTATCGATCATATTTGCATAATATGGTTAATAATATGAGTTACATTGATAGCAGTGAGTGTAATTAGTATAGTAATTGTCGTTCTGGCGATCATATAAGCATAATATGGCTAATAATATGAGTTAGGTTGATAATAATAAGAGTAATAAGTATAGTAATTGTCGTTCTATCGATCATATAAGCATAATATGGCTAATAATATGAGTTAGGCTGATAATAATAAGAGTAATAAGTATAGTAATTGTCGTTCTGTCGATCATATAAGCATAATATGGCTAATAATATGAGTTAGATTGATAATAATCAGAGTAATGAGTTTAGTAATTGTCGTTCTATCGATCATATAAGCATAATATGGCTAATAATATGAGTTAGGCTGATAATAATAAGAGTAATAAGTATAGTAATTGTCGTTCTATCGATCAAATTTGCATAATATGGTTAATAATATGAGTTAGATTGATAACAGTGAGTGTAATAAGTATAGTAATTGTCGTTCTGTCGATCATATAAGCATAATATGGCTAATAATATGAGTTAGGCTGATAATAATAAGAGTAATAAGTATAGTAATTGTCGTTCTGTCGATCATATAAGCATAATATGGCTAATAATATGAGTTAGATTGATAATAATCAGAGTAATGAGTTTAGTAATTGTCGTTCTATCGATCATATAAGCATAATATGGCTAATAATATGAGTTAGGCTGATAATAATAAGAGTAATAAGTATAGTAATTGTCGTGCTATCGATCATATCTGCATAATATGGTTAATAATGAGTTAGATTTATAATAGTGAGTGTAATAAGTATAGTAATTGTCGTTCTGTCGATCATATAAGCATAATATGGCTAATAATATGAGTTAGGTTGATAATAATAAGAGTAATGAGTTTAGTAATTGTCGTTCTATCGATCATATAAGCCTAATATGGCTAATAATATGAGTTAGATTGATAATAATCAGATTAATGAGTTTAGTAATTGTCGTTCTATCGATCATATAGGCCTAATATGGCTAATAATATGAGTTAGGCTGATAATAATAAGAGTAATAAGTATAGTAATTGTCGTGCTATCGATCATATCTGCATAATATGGTTAATAATATGAGTTAGACTGATAATAGTAAGTGTAATAAGTATAGTAATTGTCGTTCTGTCGACCATATAAGCATAATATGGCTAATAATATGAGTTAGGTTGATAATAATAAGAGTAATAAGTATAGTAATTGTCGTTCTATCGATCATATAAGCATAATATGGCAAATAATATGAGTTAGATTGATAATAATAAGAGTAATGAGTATAGTAATTGTCGTTCTATCGATCATATAAGCATAATATGGCTAATAATATGAGTTAGGCTGATATTAATAAGAGTAATAAGTATAGTAATTGTCGTTCTATCGATCATAGCTGCATAATATGGTTAATAATGAGTTAGATTTATAATAGTGAGTGTAATAAGTATAGTAATTGTCGTTCTGTTGATCATATCTGCATAATATGGTTAATAATACGAGGTAGATTGATAATAATAAGAGTAATGAGTATAGCAATTGTCGTTCTATCGATCATATAAGCATAATATGGCTAATAATATGAGTTAGGCTGATAATAATAAGAGTAATAAGTATAGTAATTGTCGTTCTATCGATCATATAAGCATAATATGGCTAATAATATGAGTCAGGCTGATAATAATAAGAGTAATAAGTATAGTAATTGTCGTTCTATCGATCATATAAGCATAATATGGCAAATAATATGAGTTAGATTGATAATAATAAGAGTAATGAGTATAGCAATTGTCGTTCTATCGATCATATAAGCATAATATGGCTAATAATATGAGTTAGGCTGATAATAATAAGAGTAATAAGTATAGTAATTGTCGTGCTATCGATCATATCTGCATAATATGGCAAATAATATGAGTTAGATTGATAATAATAAGAGTAATGAGTATAGTAATTGTCGTTCTATCGATCATATAAGCATAATATGGCTAATAATATGAGTTAGGCTGATATTAATAAGAGTAATAAGTATAGTAATTGTCGTTCTATCGATCATATTTGCATAATATGGTTAATAATATGAGTCAGATTGATAACAGTGAGTGCAATAGGTATAGTAATTGTCGTTCTATCGATCATATAAGCATAATATGGCTAATAATATGAGTTAGGCTGATAATAATAAGAGCAATAAGTAAAGTAATTGTCGTTCTATCGATCATATTTGCATAATATGGTTAATAATATGAGCTAGATTGATAACAGTGAGTGTAATAAGTATAGTAATTGTCGTTCTGTCGATCGTATAAGCATAATATGGCTAATAATATGAGTTAGGTTGATAATAATAAGAGTAATGAGTATACTAATTGTAGTTTTATCGATCATATCTGCATAATATGGTTAATAATATGAGTTAGATTGATAATAATAAGAGTAATAAGTATAGTAAATGTCGTGCTGTCGATCATATCTGCATAACATGGTTAATAATATGAAGTAGATTGATAATAATAAGAGAAATGAGTATAGTAAATGTCGTGCTATCGATCATATCTGCATAATATGGTTAATAAAATGGGTTAGATTGATAATAGTGAGTGTAATAAGTATAGTAATTGTCGTTCTATCGATCATATTAGCATTATATGGTTAATAATATGAGTTAGATTGATAATAATAAGAGTAATGAGTATAGCAATTGACGTTCCATCGATCATATAAGCATAATATGGTTAACAATATGAGTTAGATTGATAACAGTGAGTGTAATAAGTATAGTAATTGTCGTTCTGTCGATCATATAAGCATAATATGGCTAGTAATATGAGTTAGATTGATAATAATCAGAGTAATGAGTTTAGTAATTGTCGTTCTATCGATCATATAAGCCTAATATGGCTAATAATATGAGTTAGGCTGATAATAATAAGAGCAATAAGTATAGTAATTGTCGTTCTATCGATCATATTAGCATATTATGGTTAATAATATGAGTTAGATTGATAATAATAAGAGTAATGAGTATAGTAATTGTCGTTCTATCGATCATATAAGCATAATATGGCTAATAATATGAGTTAGGCTGATATTAATAAGAGTAATAAGTATAGTAATTGTCGTTCTATCGATAATATTTGCATAATATGGTTAATAATATGAGTTAGATTGATAACAGTGTGTGTAATACGTATTGTAATTGTCGTCCTGTCGATCATATAAGCATAATATGGCTAATAATATGAGTTAGGTTGATAATAATAAGAGTAATAGGTATAGTAATTGTCGTTCTATCGATCATATTTGCATAATATGGTTAATAATATGAGTTACATTGATAACAGTGAGTGTAATAAGTATAGTAATTGTCGTTCTGTCGATCATATAAGCATAATATGGCTAATAATATGAGTTAGGTTGATAATAATAAGAGCAATAAGTATAGTAATTGTCGTGCTATCGATCATATCTGCATAATATGGTTAATAATGAGTTAGATTTATAATAGTGAGTGTAATAAGTATAGTAATTGTCGTTCTGTCGATCATATAAGCATAATATGGCTAATAATATGAGTTAGGTTGATAATAATAAGAGTAATGAGTTTAGTAATTGTCGTTCTATCGATCATATAAGCCTAATATGGCTAATAATATGAGTTAGATTGATAATAATCAGATTAATGAGTTTAGTAATTGTCGTTCTATCGATCATATAGGCCTAATATGGCTAATAATATGAGTTAGGCTGATAATAATAAGAGTAATAAGTATAGTAATTGTCGTGCTATCGATCATATCTGCATAATATGGTTAATAATATGAGTTACATTGATAACAGTGAGTGTAATAAGTATAGTAATTGTCGTTCTGGCGATCATATAAGCATAATATGGCTAATAATATGAGTTAGGTTGATAATAATAAGAGTAATAAGTATAGTAATTGTCGTTCTATCGATCATATAAGCATAATATGGCTAATAATATGAGTTAGGCTGATAATAATAAGAGCAATAAGTATAGTAATTGTCGTTCTGTCGATCATATAAGCATAATATGGCTAATAATATGAGTTAGATTGATAATAATCAGAGTAATGAGTTTAGTAATTGTCGTTCTATCGATCATATAAGCATAATATGGCTAATAATATGAGTTAGGCTGATAATAATAAGAGTAATAAGTATAGTAATTGTCGTGCTATCGATCATATCTGCATAATATGGTTAATAATATGAGTTAGATTGATAATAGTGAGTGTAATAAGTATAGTAATTGTCGTTCTGTCGATCATATGAGCATAATATGGCTAACGATATGAGTTAGGTTGATAATAATAAGAGTAATAGGTATAGTAATTGTCGTTCTATCGATCATATTAGCATATTATGGTTAATAATATGAGTTAGATTGATAATAATAAGAGTAATGAGTATAGTAATTGTCGTTCTATCGATCATATAAGCATAATATGGCTAATAATATGAGTTAGGCTGATATTAATAAGAGTAATAAGTATAGTAATTGTCGTTCTATCGATCATATTTGCATAATATGGTTAATAATATGAGTTAGATTGATAACAGTGTGTGTAATAAGTATTGTAATTGTCGTTCTGTCGATCATATAAGCATAATATGGCTAATAATATGAGTTAGGTTGATAATAATAAGAGTAATAAGTATAGTAATTGTCGTTCTATCGATCATATTTGCATAATATGGTTAATAATATGAGTTACATTGATAACAGTGAGTGTAATAAGTATAGTAATTGTCGTTCTGGCGATCATATAAGCATAATATGGCTAATAATATGAGTTAGGTTGATAATAATAAGAGTAATAAGTATAGTAATTGTCGTTCTATCGATCATATAAGCATATTATGGCTAATAATATGAGTTAGGCTGATAATAATAGGAGTAATAAGTATAGTAATTGTCGTTCTGTCGATCATATAAGCATAATATGGCTAATAATATGAGTTAGATTGATAATAATCAGAGTAATGAGTTTAGTAATTGTCGTTCTATCGATCATATAAGCCTAATATGGCTAATAATATGAGTTAGGTTGATAATAATAAGAGTAATAAGTATAGTAATTGTCGTTCTATCGATCATATTTGCATAATAAGGTTAATAATATGAGTTACATTGATAACAGTGAGTGTAATAAGTATAGTAATTGTCGTTCTGTCGATCATATAAGCATAATATGGCTAATAATATGAGTCAGGCTGATAATAATAAGAGTAATAAGTATAGTAATTGTCGTTCTATCGAACATATAAGCATAATATGGCTAATAATATGAGTTAGGCTGATAATAATAAGAGTAATAAGTATAGTAATTGTCGTTCTATCGATCATATAAGCATAATATGGCAAATAATATGAGTTAGATTGATAATAATAAGAGTAATGAGTATAGCAATTGTCGTTCTATCGATCATATAAGCATAATATGGCTAATAATATGAGTTAGGCTGATAATAATAAGAGTAATAAGTATAGTAATTGTCGTGCTATCGATCATATCTGCATAATATGGCAAATAATATGAGTTAGATTGATAATAATAATGGTAATGAGTATAGTAATTGTCGTTCTATCGATCATATAAGCATAATATGGCTAATAATATGAGTTAGGCTGATATTAATAAGAGTAATAAGTATAGTAATTGTCGTTCTATCGATCATATTTGCATAATATGGTTAATAATATGAGTCAGATTGATAACAGTGAGTGTAATAGGTATAGTAATTGTCGTTCTATCGATCATATAAGCATAATATGGCTAATAATATGAGTTAGGCTGATAATAATAAGAGCAATAAGTAAAGTAATTGTCGTTCTATCGATCATATTTGCATAATATGGTTAATAATATGAGCTAGATTGATAACAGTGAGTGTAATAAGTATAGTAATTGTCGTTCTGTCGATCGTATAAGCATAATATGGCTAATAATATGAGTTAGGTTGATAATAATAAGAGTAATGAGTATACTAATTGTAGTTTTATCGATCATATCTGCATAATATGGTTAATAATATGAGTTAGTTTGATAATAATAAGAGTAATAAGTATAGTAAATGTCGTGCTGTCGATCATATCTGCATAACATGGTTAATAATATGAGTTAGATTGATAATTAATAAGAGAAATGAGTATAGTAAATGTCGTGCTATCGATCATATCTGCATAATATGGTTAATAAAATGGGTTAGATTGATAATAGTGAGTGTAATAAGTATAGTAATTGTCGTTCTATCGATCATATTAGCATTATATGGTTAATAATATGAGTTAGATTGATAATAATCAGAGTAATGAGTTTAGTAATTGTCGTTCTATCGATCATATAAGCCTAATATGGCTAATAATATGAGTTAGGCTGATAATAATAAGAGTAATAAGTATAGTAATTGTCGTGCTATCGATCATATCTGCATAATATGGTTAATAATATGAGTTAGACTGATAATAGTAAGTGTAATATGTATAGTAATTGTCGTTCTGTCGACCATATAAGCATAATATGGCTAATAATATGATTTAGGTTGATAATAATAAGAGTAATAAGTATAGTAATTGTCGTTCTATCGATCATATAAGCATAATATGGCAAATAATATGAGTTAGATTGATAATAATAAGAGTAATGAGTATAGTAATTGTCGTTCTATCGATCATATTTGCATAATATGGTTAATAATATGAGCTAGATTGATAACAGTGAGTGTAATAAGTATAGTAATTGTCGTTCTGTCGATCGTATAAGCATAATATGGCTAATAATATGAGTTAGGTTGATAATAATAAGAGTAATGAGTATACAAATTGTAGTTCTATCGATCATATCTGCATAATATGGTTAATAATATGAGTTAGATTGATAATAATAAGAGTAATGAGTATAGCAATTGACGTTCTATCGATCATATAAGCATAATATGGCTAATAATATGAGTTAGGCTGATAACAATAAGAGTAATAAGTATAGTAATTGTCGTGCTATCGATCATATCTGCATAATATGGTTAATAATATGAGTTAGATTGATAATAGTGAGTGTAATAAGTATAGTAATTGTCGTTCTATCGATCATATAAGCATAATATGGCTAATAATATGAGTTAGGTTGATAATAATAAGAGCAATAAGTATAGTAATTGTCGTTCTATCGATCATATTTGCATAATATGGTTAATAATATGAGTTAGATTGATAACAGTGAGTGTAATAAGTATAGTAATTGTCGTTCTGTCGATCATATAAGCATAACATGGCTAATAATATGAGTTAGATTGATAATAATCAGAGAAATGAGTTTAGTAATTGTCGTTCTATCGATCATATAAGCCTAATATGGCTAATAATATGAATTAGATTGATAATAATCAGAGTAATGAGTTTAGTAATTGTCGTTCTATCGATCATATAAGCCTAATATGGCTAATAATATGAGTTAGGCTGATAATAATAAGAGTAATAAGTATAGTAATTGTCGTGCTATCGATCATATCTGCATAATATGGTTAATAATATGAGTTAGACTGATAATAGTAAGTGTAATAAGTATAATAATTGTCGTTCTGTCGACCATATAAGCATAATATGGCTAATAATATGAGTTAGGTTGATAATAATAAGAGTAATAAGTATAGTAATTGTCGTTCTATCGATCATATAAGCATAATATGGCAAATAATATGAGTTAGATTGATAATAATAAGAGTAATCAGTATAGTAATTGTCGTTCTATCGATCATATAAGCATAATATGGCTAATAATATGAGTTATCCTGATATTAATAAGAGTAATAAGTATAGTAATTGTCGTTCTATCGATCATAGCTGCATAATATGGTTAATAATGAGTCAGATTTATAATAGTGAGTGTAATAAGTATAGTAATTGTCGTTCTGTCGATCATATAAGCATAATATGGCTAATAATATGAGTTAGGTTGATAATAATAAGAGTAATGAGTTTAGTAATTGTCGTTCTATCGATCATATAAGCCTAATATGGCTAATAATATGAGTTAGATTGATAATAATCAGATTAATGAGTTTAGTAATTGTCGTTCTATCGATCATATAGGCCTAATATGGCTAATAATATGAGTTAGGCTGATAATAATAAGAGTAATAAGTATAGTAATTGTCGTGCTATCGATCATATCTGCATAATATGGTTAATAATATGAGTTAGACTGATAATAGTAAGTGTAATATGTATAGTAATTGTCGTTCTGTCGACCATATAAGCATAATATGGCTAATAATATGATTTAGGTTGATAATAATAAGAGTAATAAGTATAGTAATTGTCGTTCTATCGATCATATAAGCATAATATGGCAAATAATATGAGTTAGATTGATAATAATAAGAGTAATGAGTATAGTAATTGTCGTTCTATCGATCATATAAGCATAATATGGCTAATAATATGAGTTATCCTGATATTAATAAGAGTAATAAGTATAGTAATTGTCGTTCTATCGATCATAGCTGCATAATATGGTTAATAATGAGTTAGATTTATAATAGTGAGTGTAATAAGTATAGTAATTGTCGTTCTGTCGATCATATAAGCATAATATGGCTAATAATATGAGTTAGGTTGATAATAATAAGAGTAATGAGTTTAGTAATTGTCGTTCTATCGATCATATAAGCCTAATATGGCTAATAATATGAGTTAGATTGATAATAATCAGATTAATGAGTTTAGTAATTGTCGTTCTATCGATCATATAGGCCTAATATGGCTAATAATATGAGTTAGGCTGATAATAATAAGAGAAATGAGTATAGTAAATGTCGTGCTATCGATCATATCTGCATAATATGGTTAATAATATGGGTTAGATTGATAATAGTGAGTGTAATAAGTATAGTAATTGTCGTTCTATCGATCATATTAGCATTATATGGTTAATAATATGAGTTAGATTGATAATAATAAGAGTAATGAATATAGCAATTGACGTTCTATCGATCATATAAGCATAATATGGCTAATAATATGAGTTAGGCTGATAATAATAAGAGTAATAAGTATAGTAATTGTCGTGCTATCGATCATATCTGCATAATATGGTTAATAATATGAGTTATACTGATAATAGTGAGTGTAATAAGTATAGTAATTGTCGTTCTGTCGACCATATAAGCATAATATGGCTAATAATATGAGTTAGGTTGATAATAATAAGAGTAATAAGTATAGTAATTCTCGTTCTATCGATCATATAAGCATAATATGGCTAACAATATGAGTTAGATTGATAATAATAAGAGTAATAAGTATAGTAATTGTCGTGCTATCGATCATAGCTGAATAATATGGTTAATAATATGAGTCAGATTGATAATAGTGAATGTAATAAGTATAGTAATTGTCGTTCTATCGATCATATAAGCATAATATGGCTAATAATATGAGTTAGGCTGATAATAATAAGAGTAATAAGTATAGTAATTGTCGTGCTATCGATCATATCTGCATAATATGGTTAATAATATGAGTTAGATTGATAATAATAAGAGTAATGAGTATAGCAATTGTCGTTCTATCGATCATATAAGCATAATATGGCTAATAATATGAGTTAGGTTGATAATAATAAGAGTAATAAGTATAGTAATTGTCGTTCTATCGATCATATTTGCATAATATGGTTAATAATATGAGTTACATTGATAGCAGTGAGTGTAATAAGTATAGTAATTGTCGTTCTGGCGATCATATAAGCATAATATGGCTAATAATATGAGTTAGGTTGATAATAATAAGAGTAATAAGTATAGTAATTGTCGTTCTATCGATCATATAAGCATAATATGGCTAATAATATGAGTTAGGCTGATAATAATAAGAGTAATAAGTATAGTAATTGTCGTTCTGTCGATCATATAAGCATAATATGGCTAATAATATGAGTTAGATTGATAATAATCAGAGTAATGAGTTTAGTAATTGTCGTTCTATCGATCATATAAGCATAATATGGCTAATAATATGAGTTAGGCTGATAATAATAAGAGTAATAAGTATAGTAATTGTCGTGCTATCGATCATATCTGCATAATATGGTTAATAATATGAGTTAGATTGATAATAGTGAGTGTAATAAGTATAGTAATTGTCGTTCTGTCGATCATATGAGCATAATATGGCTAACGATATGAGTTAGGTTGATAATAATAAGAGTAATAGGTATAGTAATTGTTGTTCTATCGATCATATTAGCATATTATGGTTAATAATATGAGTTAGATTGATAATAATAAGAGTAATGAGTATAGTAATTGTCGTTCTATCGATCATATAAGCATAATATGGCTAATAATATGAGTTAGGCTGATATTAATAAGAGTAATAAGTATAGTAATTGTCGTTCTATCGATCATATTTGCATAATATGGTTCATAATATGAGTTAGATTGATAACAGTGTGTGTAATAAGTATTGTAATTGTCGTCCTGTCGATCATATAAGCATAATATGGCTAATAATATGAGTTAGGTTGATAATAATAAGAGTAATAGGTATAGTAATTGTCGTTCTATCGATCATATTTGCATAATATGGTTAATAATATGAGTTACATTGATAACAGTGAGTGTAATAAGTATAGTAATTGTCGTTCTGTCGATCATATAAGCATAATATGGCTAATAATATGAGTTAGGTTGATAATAATAAGAGCAATAAGTATAGTAATTGTCGTGCTATCGATCATATCTGCATAATATGGTTAATAATATGAGTTAGATTGATAATAGTGAGTGTAATAAGTATAGTAATTGTCGTTCTATCGATCATATAAGCATAATATGGCTAATAATATGAGTTAGGTTGATAATAATAAGAGCAATAAGTATAGTAATTGTCGTTCTATCGATCATATTTGCATAATATGGTTAATAATATGAGTTAGATTGATAACAGTGAGTGTAATAAGTATAGTAATTGTCGTTCTGTCGATCATATAAGCATAATATGGCTAATAATATGAGTTAGGCTGATAATAATAAGAGTAATAAGTATAGTAATTGTCGTGCTATCGATCATATCTGCATAATATGGTTAATAATATGAGTTAGATTGATAATAATAAGAGTAATGAGTATAGCAATTGTCGTTCTATCGATCATATTTGCATAATATGGTTAATAATATGAGCTAGATTGATAACAGTGAGTGTAATAAGTATAGTAATTGTCGTTCTGTCGATCGTATAAGCATAATATGGCTAATAATATGAGTTAGGTTGATAATAGTAAGAGTAATGAGTATACTAATTGTAGTTCTATCGATCATATCTGCATAATATGGTTAATAATATGAGTTAGATTGATAATAATAAGAGTAATAAGTAAAGTAAATGTCGTGCTGTCGATCATATCTGCATAACATGGTTAATAATATGAGTTAGATTGATAATAATAAGAGAAATGAGTATAGTAAATGTCGTGCTATCGATCATATCTGCATAATATGGTTAATAATATGGGTTAGATTGATAATAGTGAGTGTAATAAGTATAGTAATTGTCGTTCTATCGATCATATTAGCATTATATGGTTAATAATATGAGTTAGATTGATAATAATAAGAGTAATGAATATAGCAATTGACGTTCTATCGATCATATAAGCATAATATGGCTAATAATATGAGTTAGGCTGATAATAACAAGAGTAATAAGTATAGTAATTGTCGTGCTATCGATCATATAAGCATAATATGGCAAATAATATGAGTTAGATTGATAATAATAAGAGTAATGAGTATAGTAATTGTCGTTCTATCGATCATATTTGCATAATATGGTTAATAATATGAGCTAGATTGATAACAGTGAGTGTAATAAGTATAGTAATTGTCGTTCTGTCGATCGTATAAGCATAATATGGCTAATAATATGAGTTAGGTTGATAATAATAAGAGTAATGAGTATACAAATTGTAGTTCTATCGATCATATCTGCATAATATGGTTAATAATATGAGTTAGATTGATAATAATAAGAGTAATGAGTATAGCAATTGACGTTCTATCGATCATATAAGCATAATATGGCTAATAATATGAGTTAGGCTGATAATAATAAGAGTAATAAGTATAGTAATTGTCGTGCTATCGATCATATCTGCATAATATGGTTAATAATATGAGTTAGACTGATAATAGTAAGTGTAATATGTATAGTAATTGTCGTTCTGTCGACCATATAAGCATAATATGGCTAATAATATGATTTAGGTTGATAATAATAAGAGTAATAAGTATAGTAATTGTCGTTCTATCGATCATATAAGCATAATATGGCAAATAATATGAGTTAGATTGATAATAATAAGAGTAATGAGTATAGTAATTGTCGTTCTATCGATCATATTTGCATAATATGGTTAATAATATGAGCTAGATTGATAACAGTGAGTGTAATAAGTATAGTAATTGTCGTTCTGTCGATCGTATAAGCATAATATGGCTAATAATATGAGTTAGGTTGATAATAATAAGAGTAATGAGTATACAAATTGTAGTTCTATCGATCATATCTGCATAATATGGTTAATAATATGAGTTAGATTGATAATAATAAGAGTAATGAGTATAGCAATTGACGTTCTATCGATCATATAAGCATAATATGGCTAATAATATGAGTTAGGCTGATAACAATAAGAGTAATAAGTATAGTAATTGTCGTGCTATCGATCATATCTGCATAATATGGTTAATAATATGAGTTAGATTGATAATAGTGAGTGTAATAAGTATAGTAATTGTCGTTCTATCGATCATATAAGCATAATATGGCTAATAATATGAGTTAGGTTGATAATAATAAGAGCAATAAGTATAGTAATTTTCGTTCTATCGATCATATTTGCATAATATGGTTAATAATATGAGTTAGATTGATAACAGTGAGTGTAATAAGTATAGTAATTGTCGTTCTGTCGATCATATAAGCATAACATGGCTAATAATATGAGTTAGATTGATAATAATCAGAGAAATGAGTTTAGTAATTGTCGTTCTATCGATCATATAAGCCTAATATGGCTAATAATATGAATCAGATTGATAATAATCAGAGTAATGAGTTTAGTAATTGTCGTTCTATCGATCATATAAGCCTAATATGGCTAATAATATGAGTTAGGCTGATATTAATAAGAGTAATAACTATAGTAATTGTCGTTCTATCGATAATAGCTGCATAATATGGTTAATAATGAGTTAGATTTATAATAGTGAGTGTAATAAGTATAGTAATTGTCGTTCTATCGATCATATAAGCATAATATGGCTAATAATATGAGTTAGGTTGATAATAATAAGAGTAATGAGTTTAGTAATTGTCGTTCTATCGATCATATAAGCCTAATATGGCTAATAATATGAGTTAGATTGATAATAATCAGATTAATGAGTTTAGTAATTGTCGTTCTATCGATCATATAGGCCTAATATGGCTAATAATATGAGTTAGGCTGATAATAATAAGAGTAATAAGTATAGTAATTGTCGTGCTATCGATCATATCTGCATAATATGGTTAATAATATGAGTTAGACTGATAATAGTAAGTGTAATATGTATAGTAATTGTCGTTCTGTCGACCATATAAGCATAATATGGCTAATAATATGATTTAGGTTGATAATAATAAGAGTAAAAAGTATAGTAATTGTCGTTCTATCGATCATATAAGCATAATATGGCAAATAATATGAGTTAGATTGATAATAATAAGAGTAATGAGTATAGTAGTTGTCGTTCTATCGATCATATAAGCATAATATGGCTAATAATATGAGTTAGGCTGATATTAATAAGAGTAATAAGTATAGTAATTGTCGTGCTATCGATCGTAGCTGCATAATATGGTTAATAATGAGTTAGATTGATAATAGTGAGTGTAATAAGTATAGTAATTGTCGTTCTGTCGATCATATAAGCATAATATGGCTAATAATATGAGTTAGGTTGATAATAATAAGAGTAATGAGTATAGTAATTGTCGTTCTATCGATCATATAAGCATAATATGGCTAATAATATGAGTTAGGCTGATAATAATAAGAGTAATAAGTATAGTAATTGTCGTGCTATCGATCATAGCTGCATAATATGGTTAATAATGAGTTAGATTGATAATAGTGAGTGTAATAAGTATAGTAATTTTCGTTCTGTCGATCATATAAGCATAATATGGCTAATAATATGAGTTAGGTTGATAATAATAAGAGTAATAAGTATAGTAATTGTCGTTCTATCGATCATATAAGCATAATATGGCTAATAATATGAGTTAGGCTGATAATAATAAGAGTAATAAGTATAGTAATTGTCGTGCTATCGATCATATCTGCATAATATGGTTAATAATATGAGTTAGATTGATAATAATAAGAGTAGTAAGTATAGTAAATGTCGTGCTGTCGATCATATCTGCATAACATGGTTAATAATATGAGTTAGATCGATAATAATAAGAGAAATGAGTATAGTAAATGACGTGCTATCGATCATATCTGCATAATATGGTTAATAATATGGGTTGGATTGATAATAGTGAGTGTAATAAGTATAGTAGTTGTCTTTCTATCGATCATATTAGCATAATATGGTTAATAATATGAGTTAGATTGATAATAATCAGAGTAATGAGTTTAGTAATTGTCGTTCTATCGATCATATAAGCCTAATATGGCTAATAATATGAGTTAGGCTGATAATAATAAGAGTAATAAGTATAGTAATTGTCGTGCTATCGATCATATCTGCATAATATGGTTAATAATATGAGTTAGACTGATAATAGTAAGTGTAATAAGTATAGTAATTGTCGTTCTGTCGACCATATAAGCATAATATGGCTAATAATATGAGTTAGGTTGATAATAATAAGAGTAATAAGTATAGTAATTGTCGTTCTATCGATCATATAAGCATAATATGGCAAATAATATGAGTTAGATTGATAATAATAAGAGTAATGAGTATAGTAATTGTCGTTCTATCGATCATATAAGCATAATATGGCTAATAATATGAGTTAGGTTGATAATAATAAGAGTAATAAGTACAGTAATTGTCGTTCTATCGATCATATTTGCATAATATGGTTAATAATATGGGTTAGATTGATAATAGTGAGTGTAATAAGTATTGTAATTGTCGTTCTGTCGATCATATAATCCATAATATGGCTAATAATATGAGTTAGTGTGATAATAATAAGAGTAATAAGTATAGTAATTGTCGTGCTATCGATCATATCTGCATAATATGGTTAATAATATGAGTTAGATTGATAATAATAAGAGTAATGAGTATAGCAATTGTCGTTCTATCGATCATATAAGCATAATATGGCTAATAATATGAGTTAGGCTGATAATAATAAGAGTAATAAATATAGTAATTGTCGTGCTATCGATCATATCTGCATAATATGGTTAATAATGAGTTAGATTGATAATAGTGAGTGTAATAAGTATAGTAATTGTCGTTCTGTCGATCATATAAACATAATATGGCTAATAATATGATTTAGGTTGATAATAATAAGAGTAATAAGTATAGTAATTGTCGTTCTATCGATCATATAAGCATAATATGGCAAATAATATGAGTTAGATTGATAATAATAAGAGTAATAAGTATAGTAATTGTCGTTCTATCGATCATATAAGCATAATATGGCTAATAATATGAGTTAGGCTGATATTAATAAGAGTAATAAGTATAGTAATTGTCGTGCTATCGATCATATCTGCATAATATGGTTAATAATATGAGTTAGACTGATAATAGTCAGTGTAATAAGTATAGTAATTGTCGTTCTGTCGACCATATAAGCATAATATGGCTAATAATATGAGTTAGGTTGATAATAATGAGAGCAATAAGTATAGTAATTGTCGTTCTATCGATCATATAAGCATAATATGGCTAATAATATGAGTTAGATTGATAATAATAAGAGTAATAAGTATAGTAATTGTCGTTCTGTCGATCATATAAGCATAATATGGCTAATAATATGAGTTAGGATGATAATAATAAGAGTAATAAGTATAGTAATTGTCGTTCTATCGATCATATAAGCATAATATGGCTAATAATATGAGTTAGGCTGATAATAATAAGAGTAATAAGTATAGTAATTGTCGTGCTATCGATCATATCTGCATAATATGGTTAATAATATGAGTTAGACTGATAATAGTCAGTGTAATAAGTATAGTAATTGTCGTTCTGTCGACCATATAAGCATAATATGGCTAATAATATGAGTTAGGTTGATAATAATAAGAGCAATAAGTATAGTAATTGTCGTTCTATCGATCATATTTGCATATTATGGTTAATAATAAGAGTTAGGCTGATAATAATAAGAGTAATAAGTATAGTAATTGTCGTGCTATCGATCATAGCTGCATAATATGGTTAATAATGAGTTAGATTGATAATAGTGAGTGTAATAAGTATAGTAATTTTCGTTCTGTCGATCATATAAGCATAATATGGCTAATAATATGAGTTAGGTTGATAATAATAAGAGTAATAAGTATAGTAATTATCGTTCTATCGATCATATAAGCATAATATGGCTAATAATATGAGTTAGGCTGATAATAATAAGAGTAATACGTATAGTAATTGTCGTGCTATCGATGATAGCCGCATAATATGGTTAATAATGAGTTAGATTGATAATAGTGAGTGTAATAAGTATAGTAATTTTCGTTCTGTCGATCATACAAGCATAATATGGCTAATAATATGAGTTAGGTTGATAATAATAAGAGTAATGAGTATAGCAATTGTCGTTCTATCGATCATATAAGCATAATATGGCTAATAATATGAGTTAGGCTGATAATAATAAGAGTAATAAGTATAGTAATTGTCGTGCTATCGATCATAGCTGCATAATATGGTTAATAATGAGTTAGATTGATAATAGTGAGTGTAATAAGTATAGTAATTTTCGTTCTGTCGATCATATAAGCATAATATGGCTAATAATATGAGTTAGGTTGATAATAATAAGAGTAATAAGTATAGTAATTGTCGTTCTATCGATCGTATAAGCATAATATCGCTAATAATATGAGTTAGGTTGATAATAATAAGAGAAATGACTATACGAATTGTAGTTCTATCGAACATGTCTGCATAATATGGTTAATAATATGAGTTAGATTGATAATAATAAGAGTAATGAGTATAGTAATTATCGTTCTATCGATCATATAAGCATAATATGGCTAATAATATGAGTTAGGCTGATAATAATAAGAGTAATGAGTATAGTAATTGTCGTTCTATCGATCCTATAAGCATAATATGGCTAATAATATGAGTTAGGCTGATAATAATAAGAGTAATAAGTATAGTAATTGTCGTGCTATCGATCATAGCTGCATAATATGGTTAATAATGAGTTAGATTGATAATAGTGAGTGTAATAAGTATAGTAATTTTCGTTCTGTCGATCATATAAGCATAATATGGCTAATAATATGAGTTAGGTTGATAATAATAAGAGTAATAAGTATAGTAATTGTCGTTCGATCGATCGTATAAGCATAATATGGCTAATAATATGAGTTAGGTTGATAATAATAAGAGAAATGACTATACTAATTGTAGTTCTATCGAACATGTCTGCATAATATGGTTAATAATATGAGTTAGATTGATAATAATAAGAGTAATGAGTATAGTAATTATCGTTCTATCGATCATATAAGCATAATATGGCTAATAATATGAGTTAGGCTGATAATAATAAGAGTAATAAGTATAGTAATTGTCGTTCTATCGATCGTATAAGCATAATATGGCTAATAATATGAGTTAGGTTGATAATAATAAGAGTAATGACTATACTAATTGTAGTTCTATCGAACATGTCTGCATAATATGATTAATAATATGAGTTAGATTGATAATAATAAGAGTAATGAGTATAGTAATTGTCGTTCTATCGATCATATAAGCATAATATGGCTAATAATATGAGTTAGGCTGATAATAATAAGAGTAATAAGTATAGTAATTGTCGTGCTATCGATCATATCTGCATAATATGGTTAATAATATGAGTTAGACTGATAATAGTCAGTGTAATAAGTATAGTAATTGTCGTTCTGTCGACCATATAAGCATAATATGGCTAATAATATGAGTTAGGTTGATAATAATGAGAGCAATAAGTATAGTAATTGTCGTTCTATCGATCATATAAGCATAATATGGCTAATAATATGAGTTAGATTGATAATAATAAGAGTAATAAGTATAGTAATTGTCGTTCTGTCGATCGTATAAGCATAATATGGCTAATAATATGAGTTAGGATGATAATAATAAGAGTAATAAGTATAGTAATTGTCGTTCTATCGATCATATAAGCATAATATGGCTAATAATATGAGTTAGGCTGATAATAATAAGAGTAATAAGTATAGTAATTGTCGTGCTATCGATCATATCTGCATAATATGGTTAATAATATGAGTTAGACTGATAATAGTCAGTGTAATAAGTATAGTAATTGTCGTTCTGTCGACCATATAAGCATAATATGGCTAATAATATGAGTTAGGTTGATAATAATAAGAGCAATAAGTATAGTAATTGTCGTTCTATCGATCATATTTGCATATTATGGTTAATAATATGAGTTAGGCTGATAATAATAAGAGTAATAAGTATAGTAATTGTCGTGCTATCGATCATAGCTGCATAATATGGTTAATAATGAGTTAGATTGATAATAGTGAGTGTAATAAGTATAGTAATTTTCGTTCTGTCGATCATATAAGCATAATATGGCTAATAATATGAGTTAGGTTGATAATAATAAGAGTAATAAGTATAGTAATTGTCGTTCTATCGATCGTATAAGCATAATATGGCTAATAATATGAGTTAGGTTGATAATAATAAGAGAAATGACTATTCTAATTGTAGTTCTATCGAACATGTCTGCATAATATGGTTAATAATATGAGTTAGATTGATAATAATAAGAGTAATGAGTATAGTAATTATCGTTCTATCGATCATATAAGCATAATATGGCTAATAATATGAGTTAGGCTGATAATAATAAGAGTAATAAGTATAGTAATTGTCGTGCTATCGATCGTAGCTGCATAATATGGTTAATAATGAGTTAGATTGATAATACTGAGTGTAATAAGTATAGTAATTGTCGTTCTGTCGATCATATAAGCATAATATGGCTAATAATATGAGTTAGGTTGATAATAATAAGAGTAATAAGTATAGTAATTGTCGTTCTATCGATCATATAAGCATAATATGGCTAATAATATGAGTTAGATTGATAATAATAAGAGTAATAAGTATAGTAATTGTCGTTCTGTCGATCATATAAGCATAATATGGCTAATAATATGAGTTAGGTTGATAATAATAAGAGTAATAAGTATAGTAATTGTCGTTCTATCGATCGTATAAGCATAATATGGCTAATAATATGAGTTAGGTTGATAATAATAAGAGTAATGACTATACTAATTGTAGTTCTATCGAACATGTCTGCATAATATGGTTAATAATATGAGTTAGATTGATAATAATAAGAGTAATGAGTATAGTAATTGTCGTTCTATCGATCATATAAGCATAATATGGCTAATAATATGAGTTAGGCTGATAATAATAAGAGTAATAAGTATAGTAATTGTCGTGCTATCGATCATATCTGCATAATATGGTTAATAATATGAGTTAGACTGATAATAGTCAGTGTAATAAGTATAGTAATTGTCGTTCTATCGATCATATAAGCATAATATGGCAAATAATATGAGTTAGATTGATAATAATAAGAGTAATGAGTATAGTAATTGTCGTTCTATCGATCATATAAGCATAATATGGCTAATAATATGAGTTAGGCTGATATTAATAAGAGTAATAAGTATAGTAATTGTCGTCCTATCGATCATAGCTGCATAATATGGTTAATAATGAGTTAGATTTATAATAGTGAGTGTAATAAGTATAGTAATTGTCGTTCTGTCGATCATATAAGCATAATATGGCTAATAATATGAGTTAGGTTGATAATATTAAGAGTAATAAGTATAGTAATTGTCGTGCTATCGATCATAGAAGCATAATATGGTTAATAATATGAGTTAGATTGATAATAATAAGAGTAATAAGTATAGTAAATGTCGTGCTGTCGATCATATCTGCATAACATGGTTAATAATATGAGTTAGATTGATAATAATAAGAGAACTGAGTATAGTAAATGTCGTGCTATCGATCATATCTGCATAATATGGTTAATAATATGGGTTAGATTGATAATAGTGAGTGTAATAAGTATAGTAATTGTCGTTCTATCGATCATATTAGCATTATATGGTTAATAATATGAGTTGGATTGATAATAATAAGAGTAATGAGTATAGCAATTGACGTTCTATCGATCATATAAGCATAATATGGTTAATAATATGAGTTAGATTGATAACAGTGAGTGTAATAAGTATAGTAATTGTCGTTCTGTCGATCATATAAGCATAATATGGCTAGTAATATGAGTTAGATTGATAATAATCAGAGTAATGAGTTTAGTAATTGTCGTTCTATCGATCATATAAGCCTAATATGGCTAATAATATGAGTTAGGCTGATAATAATAAGAGCAATAAGTATAGTAATTGTCGTTCTATCGATCATATTTGCATAATATGGTTAATAATATGAGCTAGATTGATAACAGTGAGTGTAATAAGTATAGTAATTGTCGTTCTGTCGATCGTATAAGCATAATATGGCTAATAATATGAGTTAGGTTGATAATAATAAGAGTAATGAATATACAAATTGTAGTTCTATCGATCATATCTGCATAATATGGTTAATAATATGAGTTAGATTGATAATAATAAGAGTAATAAGTATAGTAAATGTCGTGCTGTCGATCATATCTGCATAACATTGTTAATAATATGAGTTAGATTGATAATAGTGAGTGTAATAAGTATAGTAATTGTCGTTCTATCGATCATATAAGCATAATATGGCTAATAATATGAGTTAGGTTGATAATAATAAGAGCAATAAGTATAGTAATTGTCGTTCTATCGATCATATTTGCATAATATAGTTAATAATATGAGTTAGATTGATAACAGTGAGTGTAATAAGTATAGTAATTGTCGTTCTGTCGATCATATAAGCATAACATGGCTAATAATATGAGTTAGATTGCTAATAATCAGAGTAATGAGTTTAGTAATTGTCGTTCTATCGATCATATAAGCCTAATATGGCTAATAATATGAGTTAGGCTGATAATAATAAGAGTAATAAGTATAGTAATTGTCGTGCTATCGATCATATCTGCATAATATGGTTAATAATATGAGATAGACTGATAATAGTAAGTGTAATATGTATAGTAATTGTCGTTCTGTCGACCATATAAGCATAATATGGCTAATAATATGATTTAGGTTGATAATAATAAGAGTAATAAGTATAGTAATTGTCGTTCTATCGATCATATAAGCATAATATGGCAAATAATATGAGTTAGATTGATAATAATAAGAGTAATAAGTATAGTAATTGTCGTTCTATCGATCATATAAGCATAATATGGCTAATAATATGAGTTAGGCTGATATTAATAAGAGTAATAAGTATAGTAATTGTCGTTCTATCGATCATATTTGCATAATATGGTTAATAATATGAGTTAGATTGATAACAGTGAGTGTAATAGGTATAGTAATTGTCGTTCTATCGATCATATAAGCATAATATGGCTAATAATATGAGTTAGGCTGATAATAATAAGAGCAATAAGTAAAGTAATTGTCGTTCTATCGATCATATTTGCATAATATGGTTAATAATATGAGCTAGATTGATAACAGTGAGTGTAATAAGTATAGTAATTGTCGTTCTGTCGATCGTATAAGCATAATATGGCTAATAATATGAGTTAGGTTGATAATAATAAGAGTAATGAGTATACTAATTGTAGTTTTATCGATCATATCTGCATAATATGGTTAATAATATGAGTTAGATTGATAATAATAAGAGTAATAAGTATAGTAAATGTCGTGCTGTCGATCATATCTGCATAACATGGTTAATAATATGAGTTAGATTGATAATAATAAGAGAAATGAGTATAGTAAATGTCGTGCTATCGATCATATCTGCATAATATGGTTAATAATATGGGTTAGATTGATAATAGTGAGTGTAATAAGTATAGTAATTGTCGTTCTATCGATCATATTAGCATTATATGGTTAATAATATGAGTTAGATTGATAATAATAAGAGTAATGAGTATAGCAATTGACGTTCTATCGATCATATAAGCATAATATGGTTAACAATATGAGTTAGATTGATAACAGTGAGTGTAATAAGTATAGTAATTGTCGTTCTGTCGATCACATAAGCATAATATGGCTAGTAATATGAGTTAGATTGATAATAATCAGAGTAATGAGTTTAGTAATTGTCGTTCTATCGATCATATAAGCCTAATATGGCTAATAATATGAGTTAGGCTGATAATAATAAGAGCAATAAGTATAGTAATTGTCGTTCTATCGATCATATTTGCATAATATGGTTAATAATATGAGCTAGATTGATAACAGTGAGTGTAATAAGTATAGTAATTGTCGTTCTGTCGATCGTATAAGCATAATATGACTAATAATATGAGTTAGGTTGATAATAATAAGAGTAATGAGTATACAAATTGTAGTTCTATCGATCATATCTGCATAATATGGTTAATAATATGAGTTAGATTGATAATAATAAGAGTAATGAGTATAGCAATTGACGTTCTATCGATCATATAAGCATAATATGGCTAATAATATGAGTTAGGCTGATAACAATAAGAGTAATAAGTATAGTAATTGTCGTGCTATCGATCATATCTGCATAATATGGTTAATAATATGAGTTAGACTGATAATAGTAAGTGTAATAAGTATAGTAATTGTCGTTCTGTCGACCATATAAGCATAATATGGCTAATAATATGAGTTAGGTTGATAATAATAAGAGTAATAAGTATAGTAATTGTCGTTCTATCGATCATATAAGCATAATATGGCAAATAATATGAGTTAGATTGATAATAATAAGAGTAATGAGTATAGTAATTGTCGTTCTATCGATCATATCAGCATAATATGGCTAATAATATGAGTTATCCTGATATTAATAAGAGTAATAAGTATAGTAATTGTCGTTCTATCGATCATAGCTGCATAATATGGTTAATAATGAGTTAGATTTATAATAGTGAGTGTAATAAGTATAGTAATTGTCGTTCTGTCGATCATATAAGCATAATATGGCTAATAATATGAGTTAGGTTGATAATAATAAGAGTAATGAGTTTAGTAATTGTCGTTCTATCGATCATATAAGCCTAATATGGCTAATAATATGAGTTAGATTGATAATAATCAGATTAATGAGTTTAGTAATTGTCGTTCTATCGATCATATAGGCCTAATATGGCTAATAATATGAGTTAGGCTGATAATAATAAGAGTAATAAGTATAGTAATTGTCGTGCTATCGATCATATCTGCATAATATGGTTAATAATATGAGTTAGACTGATAATAGTAAGTGTAATAAGTATAGTAATTGTCGTTCTGTCGACCATATAAGCATAATATGGCTAATAATATGAGTTAGGTTGATAATAATAAGAGTAATAAGTATAGTAATTGTCGTTCTATCGATCATATAAGCATAATATGGCAAATAATATGAGTTAGATTGATAATAATAAGAGTAATGAGTATAGTAATTGTCGTTCTATCGATCATATAAGCATAATATGGCTAATAATATGAGTTAGGCTGATATTAATAAGAGTAATAAGTATAGTAATTGTCGTTCTATCGATCATAGCTGCATAATATGGTTAATAATGAGTTAGATTTATAATAGTGAGTGTAATAAGTATAGTAATTGTCGTTCTGTCGATCATATAAGCATAATATGGCTAATAATATGAGTTAGGTTGATAATACTAAGAGTAATAAGTACAGTAATTGTCGTTCTATCGATCATATTTGCATAATATGGTTAATAATATGAGTTAGATTGCTAACAGTGAGTGTAATAAGTATAGTAATTGTCGTTCTGTCGATCATATAAGCATAATATGGCTAATAATATGAGTTAGATTGCTAATAATCAGAGTAATGAGTTTAGTAATTGTCGTTCTATCGACCATATAAGCCTAATATGGCTAATAATATGAGTTAGGCTGATAATAATAAGAGTAATAAGTATAGTAATTGTCGTGCTATCGATCATATCTGCATAATATGGTTAATAATATGAGTTAGACTGATAATAGTGAGTGTAATAAGTATAGTAATTGTCGTTCTGTCGACCATATAAGCATAATATGGCTAATAATATGAGTTAGGTTGATAATAATAAGAGTAATAAGTATAGTAATTCTCGTTCTATCGATCATATAAGCATAATATGGCTAACAATATGAGTTAGATTGATAATAATAAGAGTAATAAGTATAGTAATTGTCGTGCTATCGATCATAGCTGAATAATATGGTTAATAATATGAGTTAGATTGATAATAGTAAGTGTAATAAGTATAGTAATTGTCGTTCTGTCGACCATATAAGCATAATATGGCTAATAATATGAGTTAGGTTGATAATAATAAGAGTAATAAGTATAGTAATTGTCGTTCTATCGATCATATAAGCATAATATGGCAAATAATATGAGTTAGATTGATAATAATAAGAGTAATGAGTATAGTAATTGTCGTTCTATCGATCATATAAGCATAATATGGCTAATAATATGAGTTAGGCTGATATTAATAAGAGTAATAAGTATAGTAATTGTCGTTCTATCGATCATAGCTGCATAATATGGTTAATAATGAGTTAGATTTATAATAGTGAGTGTAATAAGTATAGTAATTGTCGTTCTGTCGATCATATAAGCATAATATGGCTAATAATATGAGTTAGGTTGATAATACTAAGAGTAATAAGTACAGTAATTGTCGTTCTATCGATCATATTTGCATAATATGGTTAATAATATGAGTTAGATTGCTAACAGTGAGTGTAATAAGTATAGTAATTGTCGTTCTGTCGATCATATAAGCATAATATGGCTAATAATATGAGTTAGATTGCTAATAATCAGAGTAATGAGTTTAGTAATTGTCGTTCTATCGACCATATAAGCCTAATATGGCTAATAATATGAGTTAGGCTGATAATAATAAGAGTAATAAGTATAGTAATTGTCGTGCTATCGATCATATCTGCATAATATGGTTAATAATATGAGTTAGACTGATAATAGTGAGTGTAATAAGTATAGTAATTGTCGTTCTGTCGACCATATAAGCATAATATGGCTAATAATATGAGTTAGGTTGATAATAATAAGAGTAATAAGTATAGTAATTCTCGTTCTATCGATCATATAAGCATAATATGGCTAACAATATGAGTTAGATTGATAATAATAAGAGTAATAAGTATAGTAATTGTCGTGCTATCGATCATAGCTGAATAATATGGTTAATAATATGAGTTAGATTGATAATAGTGAGTGTAATAAGTATAGTAATTGTCGTTCTATCGATCATATAAGCATAATATGGCTAATAATATGAGTTAGGCTGATAATAATAAGAGTAATAAGTATAGTAATTTTCGTTCTGTCGATCATATAAGCATAATATGGCTAATAATATGAGTTAGGTTGATAATAATAAGAGTAATAAGTATAGTAATTGTCGTTCTGTCGATCATATAAGCATAATATGGCTAATAATATGAGTTAGGTTGATAATAATAAGAGTAATAAGTACAGTAATTGTCGTTCTATCGATCATATTTGCATAATATGGTTAATAATATGGGTTAGATTGATAATAGTGAGTGTAATAAGTATTGTAATTGTCGTTCTGTCGATCATATAATCCATAATATGGCTAATAATATGAGTTAGTGTGATAATAATAAGAGTAATAAGTATAGTAATTGTCGTGCTATCGATCATATCTGCATAATATGGTTAATAATATGAGTTAGATTGATAATAATAAGAGTAATGAGTATAGCAATTGTCGTTCTATCGATCATATGCATAATATGGCTAATAATATGAGTTAGGCTGATAATAATAAGAGTAATAAGTATAGTAATTGTCGTGCTATCGATCATATCTGCATAATATGGTTAATAATGAGTTAGATTGATAATAGTGAGTGTAATAAGTATAGTAATTGTCGTTCTGTCGATCATATAAACATAATATGGCTAATAATATGAGTTAGGTTGATAATAATAAGAGTAATAAGTATAGTAATTGTCGTTCTATCGATCATATAAGCATAATATGGCTAATAATATGAGTTAGATTGATAATAATAAGAGTAATAAGTATAGTAATTGTCGTTCTATCGATCATATAAGCATAATATGGCTAATAATATGAGTTAGGCTGATAATAATAAGAGTAATACGTATAGTAATTGTCGTGCTATCGATGATAGCCGCATAATATGGTTAATAATGTGTTAGATTGATAATAGTGAGTGTAATAAGTATAGTAATTGTCGTTCTGTCGATCATATAAGCATAATATGGCTAATAATATGAGTTAGGTTGATAATAATAAGAGTAATGAGTATAGTAATTGTCGTTCTATCGATCATATAAGCATAATATGGCTAATAATATGAGTTAGGCTGATAATAATAAGAGTAATAAGTATAGTAATTGTCGTGCTATCGATCATAGCTGCATAATATGGTTAATAATGAGTTAGATTGATAATAGTGAGTGTAATAAGTATAGTAATTTTCGTTCTGTCGATCATATAAGCATAATATGGCTAATAATATGAGTTAGGTTGATAATAATAAGAGTAATAAGTATAGTAATTGTCGTTCTATCGATCGTATAAGCATAATATGGCTAATAATATGAGTTAGGTTGATAATAATAAGAGAAATGACTATACGAATTGTAGTTCTATCGAACATGTCTGCATAATATGGTTAATAATATGAGTTAGATTGATAATAATAAGAGTAATGAGTATAGTAATTATCGTTCTATCGATCATATAAGCATAATATGGCTAATAATATGAGTTAGGCTGATAATAATAAGAGTAATGAGTATAGTAATTGTCGTTCTATCGATCATATAAGCATAATATGGCTAATAATATGAGTTAGGCTGATAATAATAAGAGTAATAAGTATAGTAATTGTCGTGCTATCGATCATAGCTGCATAATATGGTTAATAATGAGTTAGGTTGATAATAATAAGAGTAATAAGTATAGTAATTGTCGTTCTATCGATCGTATAAGCATAATATGGCTAATAATATGAGTTAGGTTGATAATAATAAGAGAAATAAGTATAGTAATTGTCGTTCTGTCGATCATATAAGCATAATAAGGCTAATAATATGAGTTAGGTTGATAATAATAAGAGTAATAAGTATAGTAATTGTCGTTCTATCGATCGTATAAGCATAATATGGCTAATAATATGAGTTAGGTTGATAATAATAAGAGTAATGACTATACTAATTGTAGTTCTATCGAACATGTCTGCATAATATGATTAATAATATGAGTTAGATTGATAATAATAAGAGTAATGAGTATAGTAATTGTCGTTCTATCGATCATATAAGCATAATATGGCTAATAATATGAGTTAGGCTGATAATAATAAGAGTAATAAGTATAGTAATTGTCGTGCTATCGATCATATCTGCATAATATGGTTAATAATATGAGTTAGACTGATAATAGTCAGTGTAATAAGTATAGTAATTGTCGTTCTGTCGACCATATAAGCATAATATGGCTAATAATATGAGTTAGGTTGATAATAATAAGAGCAATAAGTATAGTAATTGTCGTTCTATCGATCATATAAGCATAATATGGCTAATAATATGAGTTAGATTGATAATAATAAGAGTAATAAGTATAGTAATTGTCGTTCTGTCGATCATATAAGCATAATATGGCTAATAATATGAGTTAGGATGATAATAATAAGAGTAATAAGTATAGTAATTGTCGTTCTATCGATCATATAAGCATAATATGGCTAATAATATGAGTTAGGCTGATAATAATAAGAGTAATAAGTATAGTAATTGTCGTGCTATCGATCATATCTGCATAATATGGTTAATAATATGAGTTAGACTGATAATAGTCAGTGTAATAAGTATAGTAATTGTCGTTCTGTCGACCATATAAGCATAATATGGCTAATAATATGAGTTAGGTTGATAATAATAAGAGCAATAAGTATAGTAATTGTCGTTCTATCGATCATATTTGCATATTATGGTTAATAATATGAGTTAGATTGATAATAATAAGAGTAATGAGTATAGTAATTGTCGTTCTATCGATCATATAAGCATAATATGGCTAATAATATGAGTTAGGCTGATAATAATAAGAGTAATAAGTATAGTAATTGTCGTGCTATCGATCATATATGCATAATATGGTTAATAATGAGTTAGATTGATAATAGTGAGTGTAATAAGTATAGTAATTGTCGTTCTGTCGATCATATAAGCATAATATGGCTAATAATATGAGTTAGGTTGATAATAATAAGAGTAATGAGTATAGTAATTGTCGTTCTATCGATCATATAAGCATAATATGGCTAATAATATGAGTTAGGCTGATAATAATAAGAGTAATAAGTATAGTAATTGTCGTGCTATCGATCATAGCTGCATAATATGGTTAATAATGAGTTAGATTGATAATAGTGAGTGTAATAAGTATAGTAATTTTCGTTCTGTCGATCATATAAGCATAATATGGCTAATAATATGAGTTAGGTTGATAATAATAAGAGTAATAAGTATAGTAATTGTCGTTCTATCGATCGTATAAGCATAATATGGCTAATAATATGAGTTAGGTTGATAATAATAAGAGAAATGACTATTCTAATTGTAGTTCTATCGAACATGTCTGCATAATATGGTTAATAATATGAGTTAGATTGATAATAATAAGAGTAATGAGTATAGTAATTATCGTTCTATCGATCATATACGCATAATATGGCTAATAATATGAGTTAGGCTGTTAATAATAAGAGTAATAAGTATAGTAATTGTCGTGCTATCGATCGTAGCTGCATAATATGGTTAATAATGAGTTAGATTGATAATACTGAGTGTAATAAGTATAGTAATTGTCGTTCTGTCGATCATATAAGCATAATATGGCTAATAATATGAGTTAGGTTGATAATAATAAGAGTAATAAGTATAGTAATTGTCGTTCTATCGATCATATAAGCATAATATGGCTAATAATATGAGTTAGATTGATAATAATAAGAGTAATAAGTATAGTAATTGTCGTTCTGTCGATCATATAAGCATAATATGGCTAATAATATGAGTTAGGTTGATAATAATAAGAGTAATAAGTATAGTAATTGTCGTTCTATCGATCGTATAAGCATAATATGGCTAATAATATGAGTTAGGTTGATAATAATAAGAGTAATGACTATACTAATTGTAGTTCTATCGAACATGTCTGCATAATATGGTTAATAATATGAGTTAGATTGATAATAATAAGAGTAATGAGTATAGTAATTGTCGTTCTATCGATCATATAAGCATAATATGGCTAATAATATGAGTTAGGCTGATAATAATAAGAGTAATGAGTATAGTAATTGTCGTTCTATCGATCATATAAGCATAATATGGCTAATAATATGAGTTAGGCTGATAATAATAAGAGTAATAAGTATAGTAATTGTCGTGCTATCGATCATAGCTGCATAATATGGTTAATAATGAGTTAGATTGATAATAGTCAGTGTAATAAGTATAGTAATTGTCGTTCTGTCGACCATATAAGCATAATATGGCTAATAATATGAGTTAGGTTGATAATAATAAGAGCAATAAGTATAGTAATTGTCGTTCTATCGATCATATAAGCATAATATGGCTAATAATATGAGTTAGATTGATAATAATAAGAGTAATAAGTATAGTAATTGTCGTTCTGTCGATCATATAAGCATAATATGGCTAATAATATGAGTTAGGATGATAATAATAAGAGTAATAAGTATAGTAATTGTCGTTCTATCGATCATATAAGCATAATATGGCTAATAATATGAGTTAGGCTGATAATAATAAGAGTAATAAGTATAGTAATTGTCGTGCTATCGATCATATCTGCATAATATGGTTAATAATATGAGTTAGACTGATAATAGTCAGTGTAATAAGTATAGTAATTGTCGTTCTGTCGACCATATAAGCATAATATGGCTAATAATATGAGTTAGGTTGATAATAATAAGAGCAATAAGTATAGTAATTGTCGTTCTATCGATCATATTTGCATATTATGGTTAATAATATGAGTTAGATTGATAATAATAAGAGTAATGAGTATAGTAATTATCGTTCTATCGATCATATAAGCATAATATGGCTAATAATATGAGTTAGGCTGATAATAATAAGAGTAATAAGTATAGTAATTGTCGTGCTATCGATCGTAGCTGCATAATATGGTTAATAATGAGTTAGATTGATAATACTGAGTGTAATAAGTATAGTAATTGTCGTTCTGTCGATCATATAAGCATAATATGGCTAATAATATGAGTTAGGTTGATAATAATAAGAGTAATAAGTATAGTAATTGTCGTTCTATCGATCATATAAGCATAATTGGGCTAATAATATGAGTTAGATTGATAATAATAAGAGTAATAAGTATAGTAATTGTCGTTCTGTCGATCATATAAGCATAATATGGCTAATAATATGAGTTAGGTTGATAATAATAAGAGTAATAAGTATAGTAATTGTCGTTCTATCGATCGTATAAGCATAATATGGCTAATAATATGAGTTAGGTTGATAATAATAAGAGTAATGACTATACTAATTGTAGTTCTATCGAACATGTCTGCATAATATGGTTAATAATATGAGTTAGATTGATAATAATAAGAGTAATGAGTATAGTAATTGTCGTTCTATCGATCATATAAGCATAATATGGCTAATAATATGAGTTAGGCTGATAATAATAAGAGTAATAAGTATAGTAATTGTCGTGCTATCGATCATATCTGCATAATATGGTTAATAATATGAGTTAGACTGATAATAGTCAGTGTAATACGTATAGTAATTGTCGTTCTGTCGACCATATAAGCATAATATGGCTAATAATATGAGTTAGATTGCTAATAATCAGAGTAATGAGTTTAGTAATTGTCGTTCTATCGATCATATAAGCCTAATATGGCTAATAATATGAGTTAGGCTGATAATAATAAGAGTAATAAGTATAGTAATTGTCGTGCTATCGATCATATCTGCATAATATGGTTAATAATATGAGTTAGACTGATAATAGTAAGTGTAACATGTATAGTAATTGTCGTTCTGTCGACCATATAAGCATAATATGGCTAATAATATGATTTAGGTTGATAATAATAAGAGTAATAAGTATAGTAATTGTCGTTCTATCGATCATATAAGCATAATATGGCAAATAATATGAGTTAGATTGATAATAATAAGAGTAATGAGTATAGTAATTGTCGTTCTATCGATCATATAAGCATATTATGTCTAATAATATGAGTTAGGCTGATAATAATAAGAGCAATAAGTAAAGTAATTGTCGTTCTATCGATCATATTTGCATAATATGGTTAATAATATGAGCTAGATTGATAACAGTGAGTGTAATAAGTATAGTAATTGTCGTTCTGTCGATCGTATAAGCATAATATGGCTAATAATATGAGTTAGGTTGATAATAATAAGAGTAATGAGTATACTAATTGTAGTTTTATCGATCATATCTGCATAATATGGTTAATAATATGAGTTAGATTGATAATAATAAGAGTAATAAGTATAGTAAATGTCGTGCTGTCGATCATATCTGCATAACATGGTTAATAATATGAGTTAGATTGATAATAATAAGAGAAATGAGTATAGTAAATGTCGTGCTATCGATCATATCTGCATAATATGGTTAATAATATGGGTTAGATTGATAATAGTGAGTGTAATAAGTATAGTAATTGTCGTTCTATCGATCATATAAGCATAATATGGCTAATAATATGAGTTAGGTTGATAATAATCAGATTAATGAGTTTAGTAATTGTCGTTCTATCGATCATATAGGCCTAATATGGCTAATAATATGAGTTAGGCTGATAATAATAAGAGTAATAAGTATAGTAATTGTCGTGCTATCGATCATATCTGCATAATATGGTTAATAATATGAGTTAGGCTGATAATAATAAGAGTAATAAGTATAGTAATTGTCGTTCTGTCGATCGTATAAGCATAATATGACTAATAATATGAGTTAGGTTGATAATAATAAGAGTAATGAGTATACAAATTGTAGTTCTATCGATCATATCTGCATAATATGGTTAATAATATGAGTTAGATTGATAATAATAAGAGTAATGAGTATAGCAATTGACGTTCTATCGATCATATAAGCATAATATGGCTAATAATATGAGTTAGGCTGATAACAATAAGAGTAATAAGTATAGTAATTGTCGTGCTATCGATCATATCTGCATAATATGGTTAATAATATGAGTTAGATTGATAATAGTGAGTGTAATAAGTATAGTAATTGTCGTTCTATCGATCATATAAGCATAATATGGCTAATAATATGAGTTAGGTTGATAATAATAAGAGCAATAAGTATAGTAATTGTCGTTCTATCGATCATATTTGCATAATATGGTTAATAATATGAGTTAGATTGATAACAGTGAGTGTAATAAGTATAGTAATTGTCGTTCTGTCGATCATATAAGCATAACATGGCTAATAATATGAGTTAGATTGATAATAATCAGAGAAATGAGTTTAGTAATTGTCGTTCTATCGATCATATAAGCCTAATATGGCTAATAATATGAGTTAGATTGATAATAATCAGAGTAATGAGTTTAGTAATTGTCGTTCTATCGATCATATAAGCCTAATATGGCTAATAATATGAGTTAGGCTGATATTAATAAGAGTAATAACTATAGTAATTGTCGTTCTATCGATCATAGCTGCATAATATGGTTAATAATGAGTTAGATTTATAATAGTGAGTGTAATAAGTATAGTAATTGTCGTTCTGTCGATCATATAAGCATAATATGGCTAATAATATGAGTTAGGTTGATAATAATAAGAGTAATGAGTTTAGTAATTGTCGTTCTATCGATCATATAAGCCTAATATGGCTAATAATATGAGTTAGATTGATAATAATCAGATTAATGAGTTTAGTAATTGTCGTTCTATCGATCATATAAGCCTAATATGGCTAATAATATGAGTTAGGCTGATAATAATAAGAGTAATAAGTATAGTAATTGTCGTGCTATCGATCATATCTGCATAATATGGTTAATAATATGAGTTAGACTGATAATAGTAAGTGTAATAAGTATAGTAATTGTCGTTCTGTCGACCATATAAGCATAATATGGCTAATAATATGAGTTAGGTTGATAATAATAAGAGTAATAAGTATAGTAATTGTCGTTCTATCGATCATATAAGCATAATATGGCAAATAATATGAGTTAGATTGATAATAATAAGAGTAATGAGTATAGTAATTGTCGATCTATCGATCATATCAGCATAATATGGCTAATAATATGAGTTATCCTGATATTAATAAGAGTAATAAGTATAGTAATTGTCGTTCTATCGATCATAGCTGCATAATATGGTTAATAATGAGTTAGATTTATAATAGTGAGTGTAATAAGTATAGTAATTGTCATTCTGTCGATCATATAAGCATAATATGGCTAATAATATGAGTTAGGTTGATAATAATAAGAGTAATGAGTTTAGTAATTGTCGTTCTATCGATCATATAAGCCTAATATGGCTAATAATATGAGTTAGATTGATAATAATCAGATTAATGAGTTTAGTAATTGTCGTTCTATCGATCATATAGGCCTAATATGGCTAATAATATGAGTTAGGCTGATAATAATAAGAGTAATAAGTATAGTAATTGTCGTGCTATCGATCATATCTGCATAATATGGTTAATAATATGAGTTAGACTGATAATAGTAAGTGTAATAAGTATAGTAATTGTCGTTCTGTCGACCATATAAGCATAATATGGCTAATAATATGAGTTAGGTTGATAATAATAAGAGTAATAAGTATAGTAATTGTCGTTCTATCGATCATATAAGCATAATATGGCAAATAATATGAGTTAGATTGATAATAATAAGAGTAATGAGTATAGTAATTGTCGTTCTATCGATCATATAAGCATAATATGGCTAATAATATGAGTTAGGCTGATATTAATAAGAGTAATAAGTATAGTAATTGTCGTTCTATCGATCATAGCTGCATAATATGGTTAATAATGAGTTAGATTTATAATAGTGAGTGTAATAAGTATAGTAATTGTCGTTCTGTCGATCATATAAGCATAATATGGCTAATAATATGAGTTAGGTTGATAATAATAAGAGTAATAAGTACAGTAATTGTCGTTCTATCGATCATATTTGCATAATATGGTTAATAATATGAGTTAGATTGCTAACAGTGAGTGTAATAAGTATAGTAATTGTCGTTCTGTCGATCATATAAGCATAATATGGCTAATAATATGAGTTAGATTGCTAATAATCAGAGTAATGAGTTTAGTAATTGTCGTTCTATCGACCATATAAGCCTAATATGGCTAATAATATGAGTTAGGCTGATAATAATAAGAGTAATAAGTATAGTAATTGTCGTGCTATCGATCATATCTGCATAATATGGTTAATAATATGAGTTAGACTGATAATAGTGAGTGTAATAAGTATAGTAATTGTCGTTCTGTCGACCATATAAGCATAATATGGCTAATAATATGAGTTAGGTTGATAATAATAAGAGTAATAAGTATAGTAATTCTCGTTCTATCGATCATATAAGCATAATATGGCTAACAATATGAGTTAGATTGATAATAATAAGAGTAATAAGTATAGTAATTGTCGTGCTATCGATCATAGCTGAATAATATGGTTAATAATATGAGTTAGATTGATAATAGTGAGTGTAATAAGTATAGTAATTGTCGTTCTATCGATCATATAAGCATAATATGGCTAATAATATGAGTTAGGCTGATAATAATAAGAGTAATAAGTATAGTAATTGTCGTGCTATCGATCATATCTGCATAATATGGTTAATAATATGAGGTAGATTGATAATAATAAGAGTAATGAGTATAGCAATTGTCGTTCTATCGATCATATAAGCATAATATGGCTAATAATATGAGTTAGGCTGATAATAATAAGAGTAATAAGTATAGTAATTGTCGTGCTATCGATCATATCTGCATAATATGGTTAATAATATGAGTTAGATTGATAATAGTGAGTGTAATAAGTATAGTAATTGTCGTTCTGTCGATCATATGAGCATAATATGGCTAACGATATGAGTTAGGTTGATAATAATAAGAGTAATAGGTATAGTAATTGTCGTTCTATCGATCATATTAGCATATTATGGTTAATAATATGAGTTAGATTGATAATAATAAGAGTAATGAGTATAGTAATTGTCGTTCTATCGACCATATAAGCATAATATGGCTAATAATATGAGTTAGGCTGATATTAATAAGAGTAATAAGTATAGTAATTGTCGTTCTATCGATCATATTTGCATAATATGGTTAATAATATGAGTTAGATTGATCACAGTGTGTGTAATAAGTATTGTAATTGTCGTTCTGTCGATCATATAAGTATAATATGGCTAATAATATGAGTTAGGTTGATAATAATAAGAGTAATAAGTATAGTAATTGTCGTTGTATCGATCATATTTGCATAATATGGTTAATAATATGAGTTACATTGATAACAGGGAGTGTAATAAGTATAGTAATTGTCGTTCTGGCGATCATATAAGCATAATATGGCTAATAATATGAGTTAGGTTGATAATAATAAGAGTAATAAGTATAGTAATTGTCGTTCTATCGATCATATAAGCATAATATGGCTAATAATATGAGTTAGGCTGATAATAATAAGAGTAATAAGTATAGTAATTGTCGTTCTGTCGATCATATAAGCATAATATGGCTAATAATATGAGTTAGATTGATAATAATCAGAGTAATGAGTTTAGTAATTGTCGTTCTATCGATCATATAAGCATAATATGGCTAATAATATGAGTTAGGCTGATAATAATAAGAGTAATAAGTATAGTAATTGTCGTGCTATCGATCATATCTGCATAATATGGTTAATAATATGAGTTAGATTGATAATAGTGAGTGTAATAAGTATAGTAATTGTCGTTCTGTCGATCATATGAGCATAATATGGCTAACGATATGAGTTAGGTTGATAATAATAAGAGTAATAGGTATAGTAATTGTCGTTCTATCGATCATATTAGCATATTATGGTTAATAATATGAGTTAGATTGATAATAATAAGAGTAATGAGTATAGTAATTGTCGTTCTATCGATCATATAAGCATAATATGGCTAATAATATGAGTTAGGCTGATATTAATAAGAGTAATAAGTATAGTAATTGTCGTTCTATCGATCATATTTGCATAATATGGTTAATAATATGAGTTAGATTGATAACAGTGTGTGTAATAAGTATTGTAATTGTCGTTCTGTCGATCATATAAGCATAATATGGCTAATAATATGAGTTAGGTTGATAATAATAAGAGTAATAAGTATAGTAATTGTCGTTCTATCGATCATATTTGCATAATATGGTTAATAATATGAGTTACATTGATAACAGTGAGTGTAATAAGTATAGTAATTGTCGTTCTGGCGATCATATAAGCATAATATGGCTAATAATATGAGTTAGGTTGATAATAATAAGAGTAATAAGTATAGTAATTGTCGTTCTATCGATCGTATAAGCATATTATGGCTAATAATATGAGTTAGGCTGATAATAATAAGTGTAATAAGTATAGTAATTGTCGTTCTGTCGATCATATAAGCATAATATGGCTAATAATATGAGTTAGATTGATAATAATCAGAGTAATGAGTTTAGTAATTGTCGTTCTATCGATCATATAAGCCTAATATGGCTAATAATATGAGTTAGGTTGATAATAATAAGAGTAATAAGTATAGTAATTGTCGTTCTATCGATCATATTTGCATAATAAGGTTAATAATATGAGTTACATTGATAACAGTGAGTGTAATAAGTATAGTAATTGTCGTTCTGTCGATCATATAAGCATAATATGGCTAATAATATGAGTCAGGTTGATAATAATAAGAGTAATAAGTATAGTAATTGTCGTTCTATCGAACATATAAGCATAATATGGCTAATAATATGAGTTAGGCTGATAATAATAAGAGTAATAAGTATAGTAATTGTCGTTCTATCGATCATATAAGCATAATATGGCAAATAATATGAGTTAGATTGATAATAATAAGAGTAATGAGTATAGCAATTGTCGTTCTATCGATCATATAAGCATAATATGGCTAATAATATGAGTTAGGCTGATAATAATAAGAGTAATAAGTATAGTAATTGTCGTGCTATCGATCATATCTGCATAATATGGCAAATAATATGAGTTAGATTGATAATAATAAGAGTAATGAGTATAGTAATTGTCGTTCTATCGATCATATAAGCATAATATGGCTAATAATATGAGTTAGGCTGATATTAATAAGAGTAATAAGTATAGTAATTGTCGTTCTATCGATCATATTTGCATAATATGGTTAATAATATGAGTCAGATTGATAACAGTGAGTGTAATAGGTATAGTAATTGTCGTTCTATCGATCATATAAGCATAATATGGCTAATAATATGAGTTAGGCTGATAATAATAAGAGCAATAAGTAAAGTAATTGTCGTTCTATCGATCATATTTGCATAATATGGTTAATAATATGAGCTAGATTGATAACAGTGAGTGTAATAAGTATAGTAATTGTCGTTCTGTCGATCGTATAAGCATAATATGGCTAATAATATGAGTTAGGTTGATAATAATAAGAGTAATGAGTATACTAATTGTAGTTTTATCGATCATATCTGCATAATATGGTTAATAATATGAGTTAGATTGATAATAATAAGAGTAATAAGTATAGTAAATGTCGTGCTGTCGATCATATCTGCATAACATGGTTAATAATATGAGTTAGATTGATAATAATAAGAGAAATGTGTATAGTAAATGTCGTGCTATCGATCATATCTGCATAATATGGTTAATAAAATGGGTTAGATTGATAATAGTGAGTGTAATAAGTATAGTAATTGTCGTTCTATCGATCATATTAGCATTATATGGTTAATAATATGAGTTAGATTGATAATAATCAGAGTAATGAGTTTAGTAATTGTCGTTCTATCGATCATATAAGCCTAATATGGCTAATAATATGAGTTAGGCTGATAATAATAAGAGTAATAAGTATAGTAATTGTCGTGCTATCGATCATATCTGCATAATATGGTTAATAATATGAGTTAGACTGATAATAGTAAGTGTAATATGTATAGTAATTGTCGTTCTGTCGACCATATAAGCATAATATGGCTAATAATATGATTTAGGTTGATAATAATAAGAGTAATAAGTATAGTAATTGTCGTTCTATCGATCATATAAGCATAATATGGCAAATAATATGAGTTAGATTGATAATAATAAGAGTAATGAGTATAGTAATTGTCGTTCTATCGATCATATTTGCATAATATGGTTAATAATATGAGCTAGATTGATAACAGTGAGTGTAATAAGTATAGTAATTGTCGTTCTGTCGATCGTATAAGCATAATATGGCTAATAATATGAGTTAGGTTGATAATAATAAGAGTAATGAGTATACAAATTGTAGTTCTATCGATCATATCTGCATAATATGGTTAATAATATGAGTTAGATTGATAATAATAAGAGTAATGAGTATAGCAATTGACGTTCTATCGATCATATAAGCATAATATGGCTAATAATATGAGTTAGGCTGATAACAATAAGAGTAATAAGTATAGTAATTGTCGTCCTATCGATCATATCTGCATAATATGGTTAATAATATGAGTTAGATTGATAATAGTGAGTGTAATAAGTATAGTAATTGTCGTTCTATCGATCATATAAGCATAATATGGCTAATAATATGAGTTAGGTTGATAATAATAAGAGCAATAAGTATAGTAATTGTCGTTCTATCGATCATATTTGCATAATATGGTTAATAATATGAGTTAGATTGATAACAGTGAGTGTAATAAGTATAGTAATTGTCGTTCTGTCGATCATATAAGCATAACATGGCTAATAATATGAGTTAGATTGATAATAATCAGAGAAATGAGTTTAGTAATTGTCGTTCTATCGATCATATAAGCCTAATATGGCTAATAATATGAATTAGATTGATAATAATCAGAGTAATGAGTTTAGTAATTGTCGTTCTATCGATCATATAAGCCTAATATGGCTAATAATATGAGTTAGGCTGATATTAATAAGAGTAATAACTATAGTAATTGTCGTTCTATCGATCATAGCTGCATAATATGGTTAATAATGAGTTAGATTTATAATAGTGAGTGTAATAAGTATAGTAATTGTCGTTCTGTCGATCATATAAGCATAATATGGCTAATAATATGAGTTAGGTTGATAATAATAAGAGTAATGAGTTTAGTAATTGTCGTTCTATCGATCATATAAGCCTAATATGGCTAATAATATGAGTTAGATTGATAATAATCAGATTAATGAGTTTAGTAATTGTCGTTCTATCGATCATATAAGCCTAATATGGCTAATAATATGAGTTAGGCTGATAATAATAAGAGTAATAAGTATAGTAATTGTCGTGCTATCGATCATATCTGCATAATATGGTTAATAATATGAGTTAGACTGATAATAGTAAGTGTAATAAGTATAATAATTGTCGTTCTGTCGACCATATAAGCATAATATGGCTAATAATATGAGTTAGGTTGATAATAATAAGAGTAATAAGTATAGTAATTGTCGTTCTATCGATCATATAAGCATAATATGGCAAATAATATGAGTTAGATTGATAATAATAAGAGTAATGAGTATAGTAATTGTCGTTCTATCGATCATATAAGCATAATATGGCTAATAATATGAGTTATCCTGATATTAATAAGAGTAATAAGTATAGTAATTGTCGTTCTATCGATCATAGCTGCATAATATGGTTAATAATGAGTTAGATTTATAATAGTGAGTGTAATAAGTATAGTAATTGTCGTTCTGTCGATCATATAAGCATAATATGGCTAATAATATGAGTTAGATTGATAATAATCAGATTAATGAGTTTAGTAATTGTCGTTCTATCGATCATATAGGCCTAATATGGCTAATAATATGAGTTAGGCTGATAATAATAAGAGTAATAAGTATAGTAATTGTCGTGCTATCGATCATATCTGCATAATATGGTTAATAATATGAGTTAGACTGATAATAGTAAGTGTAATATGTATAGTAATTGTCGTTCTGTCGACCATATAAGCATAATATGGCTAATAATATGATTTAGGTTGATAATAATAAGAGTAATAAGTATAGTAATTGTCGTTCTATCGATCATATAAGCATAATATGGCAAATAATATGAGTTAGATTGATAATAATAAGAGTAATGAGTATAGTAATTGTCGTTCTATCGATCATATAAGCATAATATGGCTAATAATATGAGTTATCCTGATATTAATAAGAGTAATAAGTATAGTAATTGTCGTTCTATCGATCATAGCTGCATAATATGGTTAATAATGAGTTAGATTTATAATAGTGAGTGTAATAAGTATAGTAATTGTCGTTCTGTCGATCATATAAGCATAATATGGCTAATAATATGAGTTAGGTTGATAATAATAAGAGTAATGAGTTTAGTAATTGTCGTTCTATCGATCATATAAGCCTAATATGGCTAATAATATGAGTTAGATTGATAATAATCAGATTAATGAGTTTAGTAATTGTCGTTCTATCGATCATATAGGCCTAATATGGCTAATAATATGAGTTAGGCTGATAATAATAAGAGTAATAAGTATAGTAATTGTCGTGCTATCGATCATATCTGCATAATATGGTTAATAATATGAGTTAGACTGATAATAGTAAGTGTAATATGTATAGTAATTGTCGTTCTGTCGACCATATAAGCATAATATGGCTAATAATATGATTTAGGTTGATAATAATAAGAGTAATAAGTATAGTAATTGTCGTTCTATCGATCATATAAGCATAATATGGCAAATAATATGAGTTAGATTGATAATAATAAGAGTAATGAGTATAGTAGTTGTCGTTCTATCGATCATATAAGCATAATATGGCTAATAATATGAGTTAGGCTGATATTAATAAGAGTAATAAGTATAGTAATTGTCGTTCTATCGATCATATTTGCATAATATGGTTAATAATATGAGTTAGATTGATAACAGTGAGTGTAATAGGTATAGTAATTGTCGTTCTATCGATCATATAAGCATAATATGGCTAATAATATGAGTTAGGCTGATAATAATAAGAGCAATAAGTAAAGTAATTGTCGTTCTATCGATCATATTTGCATAATATGGTTAATAATATGAGCTAGATTGATAACAGTGAGTGTAATAAGTATAGTAATTGTCGTTCTGTCGATCGTATAAGCATAATATGGCTAATAATATGAGTTAGGTTGATAATAGTAAGAGTAATGAGTATACTAATTGTAGTTCTATCGATCATATCTGCATAATATGGTTAATAATATGAGTTAGATTGATAATAATAAGAGTAATAAGTAAAGTAAATGTCGTGCTGTCGATCATATCTGCATAACATGGTTAATAATATGAGTTAGATTGATAATAATAAGAGAAATGAGTATAGTAAATGTCGTGCTATCGATCATATCTGCATAATATGGTTAATAATATGGGTTAGATTGATAATAGTGAGTGTAATAAGTATAGTAATTGTCGTTCTATCGATCATATTAGCATTATATGGTTAATAATATGAGTTAGATTGATAATAATAAGAGTAATGAATATAGCAATTGACGTTCTATCGATCATATAAGCATAATATGGCTAATAATATGAGTTAGGCTGATAATAATAAGAGTAATAAGTATAGTAATTGTCGTGCTATCGATCATATCTGCAAAATATGGTTAATAATATGAGTTATACTGATAATAGTGAGTGTAATAAGTATAGTAATTGTCGTTCTGTCGACCATATAAGCATAATATGGCTAATAATATGATTTAGGTTGATAATAATAAGAGTAATAAGTATAGTAATTGTCGTTCTATCGATCATATAAGCATAATATGGCAAATAATATGAGTTAGATTGATAATAATAAGAGTAATGAGTATAGTAGTTGTCGTTCTATCGATCGTATAAGCATAATATGGCTAATAATATGAGTTAGGCTGATATTAATAAGAGTAATAAGTATAGTAATTGTCGTTCTATCGATCATATTTGCATAATATGGTTAATAATATGAGTTAGATTGATAACAGTGAGTGTAATAGGTATAGTAATTGTCGTTCTATCGATCATATAAGCATAATATGGCTAATAATATGAGTTAGGCTGATAATAATAAGAGCAATAAGTAAAGTAATTGTCGTTCTATCGATCATATTTGCATAATATGGTTAATAATATGAGCTAGATTGATAACAGTGAGTGTAATAAGTATAGTAATTGTCGTTCTGTCGATCGTATAAGCATAATATGGCTAATAATATGAGTTAGGTTGATAATAGTAAGAGTAATGAGTATACTAATTGTAGTTCTATCGATCATATCTGCATAATATGGTTAATAATATGAGTTAGATTGATAATAATAAGAGTAATAAGTAAAGTAAATGTCGTGCTGTCGATCATATCTGCATAACATGGTTAATAATATGAGTTAGATTGATAATAATAAGAGAAATGAGTATAGTAAATGTCGTGCTATCGATCATATCTGCATAATATGGTTAATAATATGGGTTAGATTGATAATAGTGAGTGTAATAAGTATAGTAATTGTCGTTCTATCGATCATATTAGCATTATATGGTTAATAATATGAGTTAGATTGTTAATAATAAGAGTAATGAATATAGCAATTGACGTTCTATCGATCATATAAGCATAATATGGCTAATAATATGAGTTAGGCTGATAATAATAAGAGTAATAAGTATAGTAATTGTCGTGCTATCGATCATATCTGCATAATATGGTTAATAATATGAGTTATACTGATAATAGTGAGTGTAATAAGTATAGTAATTGTCGTTCTGTCGACCATATAAGCATAATATGGCTAATAATATGAGTTAGGTTGATAATAATAAGAGTAATAAGTATAGTAATTCTCGTTCTATCGATCATATAAGCATAATATGGCTAACAATATGAGTTAGATTGATAATAATAAGAGTAATAAGTATAGTAATTGTCGTGCTATCGATCATAGCTGAATAATATGGTTAATAATATGAGTCAGATTGATAATAGTGAGTGTAATAAGTATAGTAATTGTCGTTCTATCGATCATATAAGCATAATATGGCTAATAATATGAGTTAGGCTGATAATAATAAGAGTAATAAGTATAGTAATTGTCGTGCTATCGATCATATCTGCATAATATGGTTAATAATATGAGTTAGATTGATAATAATAAGAGTAATGAGTATAGCAATTGTCGTTCTATCGATCATATAAGCATAATATGGCTAATAATATGAGTTAGGCTGATAATAATAAGAGTAATAAGTATAGTAATTGTCGTGCTATCGATCATATCTGCATAATATGGTTAATAATATGAGTTAGATTGATAATAGTGAGTGTAATAAGTATAGTAATTGTCGTTCTGTCGATCATATGAGCATAATATGGCTAACGATATGAGTTAGGTTGATAATAATAAGAGTAATAGGTATAGTAATTGTCGTTCTATCGATCATATTAGCATATTATGGTTAATAATATGAGTTAGATTGATAATAATAAGAGTAATGAGTATAGTAATTGTCGTTCTATCGATCATATAAGCATAATATGGCTAATAATATGAGTTAGGCTGATATTAATAAGAGTAATAAGTATAGTAATTGTCGTTCTATCGATCATATTTGCATAATATGGTTAATAATATGAGTTAGATTGATAACAGTGTGTGTAATAAGTATTGTAATTGTCGTTCTGTCGATCATATAAGCATAATATGGCTAATAATATGAGTTAGGTTGATAATAATAAGAGTAATAAGTATAGTAATTGTCGTTCTATCGATCATATTTGCATAATATGGTTAATAATATGAGTTACATTGATAGCAGTGAGTGTAATAAGTATAGTAATTGTCGTTCTGTCGATCGTATAAGCATAATATGGCTAATAATATGAGTTAGGTTGATAATAGTAAGAGTAATGAGTATACTAATTGTAGTTCTATCGATCATATCTGCATAATATGGTTAATAATATGAGTTAGATTGATAATAATAAGAGTAATAAGTAAAGTAAATGTCGTGCTGTCGATCATATCTGCATAACATGGTTAATAATATGAGTTAGATTGATAATAATAAGAGAAATGAGTATAGTAAATGTCGTGCTATCGATCATATCTGCATAATATGGTTAATAATATGGGTTAGATTGATAATAGTGAGTGTAATAAGTATAGTAATTGTCGTTCTATCGATCATATTAGCATTATATGGTTAATAATATGAGTTAGATTGATAATAATAAGAGTAATGAATATAGCAATTGACGTTCTATCGATCATATAAGCATAATATGGCTAATAATATGAGTTAGGCTGATAATAATAAGAGTAATAAGTATAGTAATTGTCGTGCTATCGATCATATCTGCATAATATGGTTAATAATATGAGTTATACTGATAATAGTGAGTGTAATAAGTATAGTAATTGTCGTTCTGTCGACCATATAAGCATAATATGGCTAATAATATGAGTTAGGTTGATAATAATAAGAGTAATAAGTATAGTAATTCTCGTTCTATCGATCATATAAGCATAATATGGCTAACAATATGAGTTAGATTGATAATAATAAGAGTAATAAGTATAGTAATTGTCGTGCTATCGATCATAGCTGAATAATATGGTTAATAATATGAGTCAGATTGATAATAGTGAGTGTAATAAGTATAGTAATTGTCGTTCTATCGATCATATAAGCATAATATGGCTAATAATATGAGTTAGGCTGATAATAATAAGAGTAATAAGTATAGTAATTGTCGTTCTGTCGATCATATAAGCATAATATGGCTAATAATATGAGTTATATTGATAATAATCAGAGTAATGAGTTTAGTAATTGTCGTTCTATCGATCATATAAGCATAATATGGCTAATAATATGAGTTAGGCTGATAATAATAAGAGTAATAAGTATAGTAATTGTCGTGCTATCGATCATATCTGCATAATATGGTTAATAATATGAGTTAGATTGATAATAGTGAGTGTAATAAGTATAGTAATTGTCGTTCTGTCGATCATATGAGCATAATATGGCTAACGATATGAGTTAGGTTGATAATAATAAGAGTAATAGGTATAGTAATTGTTGTTCTATCGATCATATTAGCATATTATGGTTAATAATATGAGTTAGATTGATAATAATAAGAGTAATGAGTATAGTAATTGTCGTTCTATCGATCATATAAGCATAATATGGCTAATAATATGAGTTAGGCTGATATTAATAAGAGTAATAAGTATAGTAATTGTCGTTCTATCGATCATATTTGCATAATATGGTTAATAATATGAGTTAGATTGATAACAGTGTGTGTAATAAGTATTGTAATTGTCGTCCTGTCGATCATATAAGCATAATATGGCTAATAATATGAGTTAGGTTGATAATAATAAGAGTAATAGGTATAGTAATTGTCGTTCTATCGATCATATTTGCTTAATATGGTTAATAATATGACTTACATTGATAACAGTGAGTGTAATAAGTATAGTAATTGTCGTTCTGTCGATCATATAAGCATAATATGGCTAATAATATGAGTTAGGTTGATAATAATAAGAGCAATAAGTATAGTAATTGTCGTGCTATCGATCATATCTGCATAATATGGTTAATAATATGAGTTAGATTGATAATAGTGAGTGTAATAAGTATAGTAATTGTCGTTCTATCGATCATATAAGCATAATATGGCTAATAATATGAGTTAGGTTGATAATAATAAGAGCAATAAGTATAGTAATTGTCGTTCTATCGATCATATTTGCATAATATGGTTAATAATATGAGTTAGATTGATAACAGTGAGTGTAATAAGTATAGTAATTGTCGTTCTGTCGATCATATAAGCATAATATGGCTAATAATATGAGTTAGGCTGATAATAATAAGAGTAATAAGTATAGTAATTGTCGTGCTATCGATCATATCTGCATAATATGGTTAATAATATGAGTTAGATTGATAATAATAAGAGTAATGAGTATAGCAATTGTCGTTCTATCGATCATATAAGCATAATATGGCTAATAATATGAGTTAGGCTGATAATAATAAGAGTAATAAGTATAGTAATTGTCGTTCTATCGATCATATAAGCATAATATGGCAAATAATATGAGTTAGATTGATAATAATAAGAGTAATGAGTATAGTAGTTGTCGTTCTATCGATCATATAAGCATAATATGGCTAATAATATGAGTTAGGCTGATATTAATAAGAGTAATAAGTATAGTAATTGTCGTTCTATCGATCATATTTGCATAATATGGTTAATAATATGAGTTAGATTGATAACAGTGAGTGTAATAGGTATAGTAATTGTCGTTCTATCGATCATATAAGCATAATATGGCTAATAATATGAGTTAGGCTGATAATAATAAGAGCAATAAGTAAAGTAATTGTCGTTCTATCGATCATATTTGCATAATATGGTTAATAATATGAGCTAGATTGATAACAGTGAGTGTAATAAGTATAGTAATTGTCGTTCTGTCGATCGTATAAGCATAATATGGCTAATAATATGAGTTAGGTTGATAATAGTAAGAGTAATGAGTATACTAATTGTAGTTCTATCGATCATATCTGCATAATATGGTTAATAATATGAGTTAGATTGATAATAATAAGAGTAATAAGTAAAGTAAATGTCGTGCTGTCGATCATATCTGCATAACATGGTTAATAATATGAGTTAGATTGATAATAATAAGAGAAATGAGTATAGTAAATGTCGTGCTATCGATCATATCTGCATAATATGGTTAATAATATGGGTTAGATTGATAATAGTGAGTGTAATAAGTATAGTAATTGTCGTTCTATCGATCATATTAGCATTATATGGTTAATAATATGAGTTAGATTGATAATAATAAGAGTAATGAATATAGCAATTGACGTTCTATCGATCATATAAGCATAATATGGCTAATAATATGAGTTAGGCCGATAATAATAAGAGTAATAAGTATAGTAATTGTCGTGCTATCGATCATATCTGCATAATATGGTTAATAATATGAGTTATACTGATAATAGTGAGTGTAATAAGTATAGTAATTGTCGTTCTGTCGACCATATAAGCATAATATGGCTAATAATATGAGTTAGGTTGATAATAATAAGAGTAATAAGTATAGTAATTCTCGTTCTATCGATCATATAAGCATAATATGGCTAACAATATGAGTTAGATTGATAATAATAAGAGTAATAAGTATAGTAATTGTCGTGCTATCGATCATAGCTGAATAATATGGTTAATAATATGAGTCAGATTGATAATAGTGAGTGTAATAAGTATAGTAATTGTCGTTCTATCGATCATATAAGCATAATATGGCTAATAATATGAGTTAGGCTGATAATAATAAGAGTAATAAGTATAGTAATTGTCGTGCTATCGATCATATCTGCATAATATGGTTAATAATATGAGTTAGATTGATAATAATAAGAGTAATGAGTATAGCAATTGTCGTTCTATCGATCATATAAGCATAATATGGCTAATAATATGAGTTAGGCTGATAATAATAAGAGTAATAAGTATAGTAATTGTCGTGCTATCGATCATATCTGCATAATATGGTTAATAATATGAGTTAGATTGATAATAGTGAGTGTAATGAGTATAGTAATTGTCGTTCTGTCGATCATATGAGCATAATATGGCTAACGATATGAGTTAGGTTGATAATAATAAGAGTAATAGGTATAGTAATTGTCGTTCTATCGATCATATTAGCATATTATGGTTAATAATATGAGTTAGATTGATAATAATAAGAGTAATGAGTATAGTAATTGTCGTTCTGTCGATCATATAAGCATAATATGGCTAATAATATGAGTTAGGCTGATATTAATAAGAGTAATAAGTATAGTAATTGTCGTTCTATCGATCATATTTGCATAATATGGTTAATAATATGAGTTAGATTGATAACAGTGTGTGTAATAAGTATTGTAATTGTCGTTCTGTCGATCATATAAGCATAATATGGCTAATAATATGAGTTAGGTTGATAATAATAAGAGTAATAAGTATAGTAATTGTCGTTCTATCGATCATATTTGCATAATATGGTTAATAATATGAGTTACATTGATAGCAGTGAGTGTAATAAGTATAGTAATTGTCGTTCTGGCGATCATATAAGCATAATATGGCTAATAATATGAGTTAGGTTGATAATAATAAGAGTAATAAGTATAGTAATTGTCGTTCTATCGATCATATAAGCATAATATGGCTAATAATATGAGTTAGGCTGATAATAATAAGAGTAATAAGTATAGTAATTGTCGTTCTGTCGATCATATAAGCATAATATGGCTAATAATATGAGTTAGATTGATAATAATCAGAGTAATGAGTTTAGTAATTGTCGTTCTATCGATCATATAAGCATAATATGGCTAATAATATGAGTTAGGCTGATAATAATAAGAGTAATAAGTATAGTAATTGTCGTGCTATCGATCATATCTGCATAATATGGTTAATAATATGAGTTAGATTGATAATAGTGAGTGTAATAAGTATAGTAATTGTCGTTCTGTCGATCATATGAGCATAATATGGCTAACGATATGAGTTAGGTTGATAATAATAAGAGTAATAGGTATAGTAATTGTTGTTCTATCGATCATATTAGCATATTATGGTTAATAATATGAGTTAGATTGATAATAATAAGAGTAATGAGTATAGTAATTGTCGTTCTATCGATCATATAAGCATAATATGGCTAATAATATGAGTTAGGCTGATATTAATAAGAGTAATAAGTATAGTAATTGTCGTTCTATCGATCATATTTGCATAATATGGTTAATAATATGAGTTAGATTGATAACAGTGTGTGTAATAAGTATTGTAATTGTCGTCCTGTCGATCATATAAGCATAATATGGCTAATAATATGAGTTAGGTTGATAATAATAAGAGTAATAGGTATAGTAATTGTCGTTCTATCGATCATATTTGCATAATATGGTTAATAATATGAGTTACATTGATAACAGTGAGTGTAATAAGTATAGTAATTGTCGTTCTGTCGATCATATAAGCATAATATGGCTAATAATATGAGTTAGGTTGATAATAATAAGAGCAATAAGTATAGTAATTGTCGTGCTATCGATCATATCTGCATAATATGGTTAATAATATGAGTTAGATTGATAATAGTGAGTGTAATAAGTATAGTAATTGTCGTTCTATCGATCATATAAGCATAATATGGCTAATAATATGAGTTAGGTTGATAATAATAAGAGCAATAAGTATAGTAATTGTCGTTCTATCGATCAAATTTGCATAATATGGTTAATAATATGAGTTAGATTGATAACAGTGAGTGTAATAAGTATAGTAATTGTCGTTCTGTCGATCATATAATCATAATATGGCTAATAATATGAGTTAGGCTGATAATAATAAGAGTAATAAGTATAGTAATTGTCGTGCTATCGATCATATCTGCATAATATGGTTAATAATATGAGTTAGATTGATAATAATAAGAGTAATGAGTATAGCAATTGTCGTTCTATCGATCATATAAGCATAATATGGCTAATAATATGAGTTAGGCTGATAATAATAAGAGTAATAAGTATAGTAATTGTCGTGCTATCGATCATATCTGCATAATATGGTTAATAATATGAGTTAGATTGATAATAGTGAGTGTAATAAGTATAGTAATTGTCGTT